>NC_041385.1:201101632-201108683 GCF_002162155.2 Triticum dicoccoides
CCCCGCCGCCTCGGTGCTCGCCCCCGCCGCCACCCGGGCACCTCGCCCGTCCCCTCGCCGGACCGCCCGCGCCGTCCACAGCTCCTGCCGCCGCCTCCCCTCACCGGCCCCGCCGCCTCCGGCCTTTCCCTCGTTGCCGGAGCTCGCCCGCGCCTCCCCGTGCCTCCCCGCGCCTCGCCGGAGTCGTCTCCGGCCGGATCCGGCGAGATCCGACCCGGAACCGCCGGTGGATGAGATCCACCACCACAGCCATTCAAACGCCCTCGCCCCGCCCGGATCTCCTCGTCCCGGGTCCTCCTCGTCCCGTTTTCGGAGGGTAAAATTCCACTGTCCCTGTTATTTTGACTTTATCATGCCATGTTCATCACATCATAACTCCATGCATGCTGCTCCGTTTCATGCGTGTAATATGTCAAATTGTTTGTCTCAACGATTACTTGATTTCATTCCATTGCATCATGTTCATTTGAGGTCATCTTGATGCCTGAATCATTGTTGCAAGAGTGCTATGTGATGTTAATCTGCTGAAACTGTTATAACACGCTCATTTGTCATTTTTGCCATGTTTGATGTGTGCATCCTACGAGGTTAATGTCTACATGAGTTTTGAACTATGATATGCCATCTTTCCAGAGGTGCTATCCATGTATTTTTGTGATTCTTGTACTGAGTGCATCGAGCTCGTGAAGTAGAGTACTTGCTGTTGCTGTTTTGCTAGACAGATTCTGTTATATTATGATGCTATGTAAACCTGCTTCTACAAGTCATTCTATGCATAATATGGAGATGTTTACTAAGGATGTTTTATTGTACATGTCATGTTCTATCCATTCATGCCCCTGGTTGCATCTGTAGCCTGCTGTAACATGTTGTTATCTTGCTCCAAAGTTGCTAAATAATGTTGCTGTCAGCCTGATTAACATTAAGTTCAGTTTTGCCATGTGCTTTGCTAGTGATCAAAGCATGCTATGAACTTGCTCTTGCCATGCTTAGCTTCATAAACATGTATTCTTACTGTTGGTTGCCTTGTCATGCTATGTATTGCTCTGTGGTGAGTGGTTCAAGCTCACCAACATGCCTACTTATTGTTGTTTCTGCCATGTATGAATCTGTCATATAACTTGCCATGTTTACATGTGTGCCATCATATTTTTTGTGCCCTTTTGGCTCATGGTCAGTAAGGGACTTTGGTTATATGAGATTAGTAGATTCATGCCATGCCTTTGTTTGCCATGTTAAGTTCCTGTAACATGTTGTTTGATAGCTCTAAACATTGCAACCTGATGTTATTCCTGCTAAACCTAAAACTGTTATTATTTGCAATCTTGCCATGTCCTTTTGAGCATGTTATGGTATTTTCTAGAGATAGCTCAGTGTTCATGTTTTGTCATGATTTACCTGTACTTCATGCCCATGCCTTTTGTTCTTACGTTGGAATGCTGTAGCTTGTTGTTTTGATGCTTGCAAGATGCCTAGTTGCTATTTTGGACAGCTTGTCCTTTAAACTTGTATATAGTGTATGTATTGAACCGTTGCTCCGTTTTGAGTGTGCCCCATATGAAACTTGCTTGATTTTGCATGTAGTTTCATATTATCATGTTGCATCCATGTTTTGAGAGTGTTTGCTTGATGTTTGTATGCATTTTGCATCAATGCCATGTTTAACTTGTTTTGCTCATATCTTCTAGGCCGTAGTTCCGAATTAAATGAACTTTATATGTAACTTGACTAGAATCTCGTGTAGATCATCTTGGTGCATCTTAACTTGCTGTTTAACAATTTGAACATAAGGTTTATTCAGTTCTGGACCAATTTCTAAATTTGCATATGAGGACTTACCGGAATTGTTATATGTTGTTCCCGACCTCATTTAAACTTGCTTTGATGTGTTGCTCTTGTTTGCATCATCTCTTGCCATGAGTGGCTTCAGGTAGCTCTGTCATGCATCATGTCTTGTCTATGTGTGGTGTGTTTACCATGTTGTGTGCTTCTTCTCGATAGTTCCCGTTTCGTTGCGCTCGTGAGGATTCGTTCGTTTACGCTTAGTTCATCTACGTGGCTTCATCTTCTTCATGGACTCGTTCTTCTTCCTTGCGGGATTTCAGGCAATATGACCGTCACCTTGGATCTCACTACTATCATTTCTATGCTAGTTGCTTCGTTCTATCGCTTTGCTGCGCTTCCTATAACTTGTTCTTCAAGCCTCCCAAATTGCCATGAACCTCTAACCTTTGACACCCTTCCTAGCAAACCGTTGTTTTGGCTATGTTACCGCTTTGCTCAGCCCCTCTTATAGCGTTGTTTTTTTTGAGGGAAAGAAGACACCCCTCTTATAGCGTTGTTAGTTGCAGGTGAAGTTGAAGATTGCTCCATGGTGGACAGGGTTATGTTGGGATATCACAATATCTCTTTTATATTATTAATGCATCTATATATTTGGTAAAGGGTGGAAGGCTCGGCCTTATGCCTGGTGTTTTGTTCCACTCTTGCCGCCCTAGTTTCCGTCATACCGGTGTTATGTTCCCGGATTTTGCGTTCCTTACGCGGTCGGGTGATTTATGGGACCCCCTTGACAGTTCGCTTTGAATAAAACTCCTCCAGCAAGGCCCAACCTTGGTTTTACCATTTGCCTCACCTAGCCCTTTTTCCCTTGGGTTTCTGGAGCCCGAGGGTCATCTTTATTTTACCCCCCGGGCCAGTGCTCCTTTGAGTGTTGGTCCGAACTGAGCTGCCTGCGGGGCCCCCTCGGGGAAACTCGTGGTCTGGTTTTACTCGTAGCTAGTCTCATCCGGTGTTGCCCTGAGAACGAGATATGTGCAGCTCCTATCGAGATTTGTCAGCACATCGGGCGGCTTTGCTGGTCTTGTTTTACCATTGTCGAAATGTCTTGTAAACCGGGATTCTGAGACTGATCGGGTCTTCCTGGGAGAAGGTATATCCTTCGTTGATCGCGAGAGCTTATCATGGGCTAAGTTGGGACACCCCGGCAGGGTATTATCTTTCGAAAGCCGTGCCCGCGGTTATGTGGCAGATGGGAATTTGTTAATGTCCGGTTGTAGATAACTTGACACCAGATCCGAATTAAAAAGCATCAACCGTGTGTGTAGCCATGATGGTCTCTTTTCAGCGGAGTCCGGGAAGTGAACACGGTTTTTGGGTTATGTTTGACGTAAGTAGGAGTTCAGGATCACCTCTTGATCATTGCTAGCTTCACGACCGTTCCTTTGCTTCTCTTCTCGCTCTTATTTGCGTATGTTAGCCACCATACTTGCTTAGCCGCTGCTGCAACCTCACCACTTTACCCCTTCCTTTCCCATTAAGCTTTGCTAGTCTTGATACCCATGGTAATGGGATTGCTGAGTCCTCGTGGCTCACAGATTACTACAACAATAGTTGCAGGTACAGGTTATGCGATGATCATGACGCGAGAGCGATGTTTGGTTGTTTTGGAGTTCTTCTTCTGCTTCTTCTTCGATCAGGGGATAGGTTCCAAGTCGGCAGCCTGGGCTAGCAGGGTGGATGTCATTTGAGCTTCTGTTTGTGTTTCATCCGTAGTCGGATGTTGATCTTATGGATGATGTATTGTTTATCCGTGTGGCATTTTATGCCTCTTGTATGTATCCCCATCTATTTATGTAATGTTGATGTAATGATATCCACCTTGCAAAAGCGTTTCAATATGCGGGTCTATCCTTGGTGGGACCTTCGAGTTCCTTTTGGATAGGGTTGCATATTGGGCGTGACAAGTTGGTATCAGAGCCTCGACCGACCCTAGGAGCCCTCCTTGATTGATCGTGTAGTTTGGCCATTGTTGAGTCTAGAAGAAAACTATTTTCTGAGTCTAGTTATATCGGAGAGTAGGAATTCTTTTTACTCCTCAGCCCCTCTGTCGCTCTGGTGAGGAATCTTGGTGTAGGTGTTTTGAATTTCTCCTCTTCCCCTTCAAATTTTTCTTTAGGATCACGCGGTTAGTTTTTGTTCGTTGTCCATCCTATTTTTTCCGGCGCATTCCTCATCAAGCTGATTCGAACCTCTTTGTCTTTGGGAGATCAATCCTCGGCTCTTTTCGATCGATGTTGTTTCCCTGTCCGAAGTTGTCCTTGTTTTTCCCACCTGCCCTCCCTTCTTCTTCTCGAATTCGGAGTCCGTAATTGAGTATCCATCCTACTCGTGTGAAGTCTTTGCTTTCTTTCTTCAATGATTTCAATCGGTGTTTCCTCTTGAAGATATTCGTCATTTCCCCTTCCAAGTTGCCTTTATTTTCCCACCCTCCCAACCTTTTCTTCCCGGAGCTTGAGTCTTTTTCGACCATCAATTTCATTCATGTGGAGCCTCTTAAGTCTTCCCTCAATTATCTCAACCGGTGAATTCTCGTTTTGTTCGGCATTCTTCATCTCTTTTTCTTTTTCGGTGCACTCAATTCAAGTTTTTCGGGCTGATCATATTCTTTTCCTCGGCTCAAGTGTTTTCCCCTTGCTCGTTCGCCTCGCGCCAGTTTATCTTTTCGGAGTGTTCAAGACATCTCAGGAGATTCGTCTGTGTTCGAATTAATTTGACGTTGTCACCTCATTCAAATATTTCAATTGTTCCGGTGCTTCTTCTATCTGTTCAACATCCCTTTTCAAACGGTGTTCTATTTTAGTGGGCCCTAACCCACAGGTCTTTTCCCTGGATCTTACCTGACTCTTCTAATTATTTTGGAGCCATCACTAATTCTTTTCAAAGTGTAACGTAAGAATGGATTCCATCAGCCACATGCCTTCTCCAAGATCGCTTTCAAATTCTTTCATTGTTACCTCAACCACTTCGCTTTTCATTTCCCCGGAGTATCTCAGTAATTTTGGTGGTGTTTCTCGTCATCATTTGAAGACCGAAGAAGAGTTTTCCTCTAAATCTTGCCCGTTCTCTCGAAGATTCGTGGTTCTAGCTTCATGTTATCCTCTCGAATTATTCCATTCATTAGATATTCCTTGTCTTACCCATCCGGAGTATTTCAGGAGTTGATTTCTTTTCATTTCACCGGAGGCCATCATTCCAGTTATCGTTCTCTCACGGTGTTTCGTTCAAGTGTTCTTTAATAATCTCGTTATCTCTTCGTTCTTGTGCATCTAAATCCCCTCTTGCGTATTGGTTCTTCTAATTCTTCCCGGTGATTCATTTTCTTTCATCAGTCATTTTGAATTCTTACGGTGGTTTGTTCAAGATTCTTTTTTCCTTCATTAACATTTTTAATCCATTCGTTCTTTTCAATCCTACCGGTGGTTCATGTAGACTTTCTCAAGTTTTGTGCTATATTCCACTTAATCCCTTTTCTAGAAGAATAAGTAGTATGCAAAATCCATCTTGTCATCAATTTAATTTGATGAAGGATAAGCATACAATAAATCTTATTCTTATTTCATCCAAGCGAGTAATCCCTTTCCTTCGGAGTTTGTTCTTGATGAATAAATTCTAGTTTCAAGTGTTTTCATATATTCTTTTCCGGAGTTCGAATTTTACTCGGCCATTTCGTCTGAACCTCCATCTAAATCACCGCAAGGCTCATCTTATTCTTTAATCCTTCATTCTATCTCATCATCTTTTGTCACCGGAGTTCTTCATGGTGGTTCTTCATGATTTAATTCATTCTTTCAAGTGTTCATCAAGATTCTTGTTCAAGGAGTTCTAGTATCTTTTGTTCTTGCATCTCGAAGTGCAATTAATTCTCCATATTCCTTTGAAGTGGAGTTTTGCATTTCTTCATTCTTCTCAGTTATCCAATCATTTCCATTTGTGGCCGGTTATCACCTTATGATCTTGAGATGTTACCTATAAAACCACAACAAGCTTATTCTTTTGTTGTTGATCTTCTCAAAAACTCCATTCAATCCTTCCTTCTAAGTTCTTTTCATTCTATTTCAATTATTTCCGGAGGTTTTGTGTCATGTCTTCATCAAGTATCATTCCATCCTCTCAAGCTCGTGTTCTATTCCTCCATGTTTCAGCCGGAGTGCTGCCTAAATCCTTCCAGTCTTATTCGTTTCTTATCTCGTTCTAACCGGAGTGGTTTCTTAGTCTATCTGATTCCGTGAGCTTTCGATTCTCGTCATTCTCGTCGTTCCTCTCTTCTTCTCGAGTGCTCTCGACTTTGTTCATTTTCTCTCTTGCGTTCTTATTTCAACTCATCCCTTTTCCCTTCTGTCTCGGTCCTAAGATCTCGGGACGAGATCTCTTGTTAGTGGAGGAGTGTTGTAACGCCCCGGATTCGATGCGCTAGGTGTCTGCCAGTTATTCGCCGTTGTTGCCATGTCATTTGCTTGCGTGTTGCATTTTATCATGTCATCTTTTGCATCTCATTTTGCATACGTGTTCGTTTCATGCATCCGAGCATTTTCCCCGTTGTCCGTTTTGCAATCCGGCACTCCTATGTCATCCAACGTCCCCCTTTTTGTCTCCTATTGTGAGCGGGTGTTAAACTTTCTCGGAATGGACCGAGGTTTGCCAAGCGGCCTTGGTATAGCACCGGTAGACCGCCTGTCAAGTTTCGTGCCATTTGGAGGTTGTTTGGTACTCCAACGGTTAACCGGGTAACCGTAAAAGCCCCTTTTGTCTTGCAGCCCAACGCCCCTTCAAAGTGGCCCAAAACCCAGCAAACTCCCCTCCATGCTCTCCGCCGTTCGATCACGATCGTGTGGGCGAAAACCGTGCCTCATTTGGAGCCTCCTAGCTCCCTCTACCTATATATATGCCTTCCCCTTCCAAATTCGCGGTCTAACCCTAGCCTTCTTCAACCCCGCGCCGCCGGACACGTCCAACTTCGCCGGACGTGTCCACCGGCCACGTCGCCCGGCCAATCAGAGGCCGCCACCTCCGCAACCGCCGCTACCGCGCCCAATCACGGCCTGCCACGTCCGCGCCGCCGCCCTCTCTCTCCTTCCTTCGCCGCCGCGCCACCCGGTGCCCAGATCTGGCCCGCCCCGGGCCGAACCGGGCCGCGCCGGGCCCATCCCGCGCCGCCGAGCTCCCGCGCTGCCCAGGCCGCATCGCCCGCCACTTCCCCGTCGCCGGCGCG
>NC_041385.1:201109100-201168043 GCF_002162155.2 Triticum dicoccoides
CGGCCGCCGCCTCCCCTCGCCGGCCCCGCCGCCTCCGGCCTTCCCCTCGTCGCCGGAGCTCGCCCGCGCCTCCCCGTGCCTCGCCGGAGTCGTCTCCGGCCGGATCCGGCGAGATCCGGCCCGGAACCGCTGGGTGGATGAGATCCACCACCACAGACATCCAAACGCCCTCGCCCCGCCCTGATCTCCTCGTCCCGGGTCCTCCTCGTCCCGTTTTCGGAGGGTAAAATTCCACCAAGTCCCTTTTATTTTGACTTTATCATGCCATGTTCATCGCATCATAACTCCATGCATGCTGCTCCATTTCGTGCGTGTAATATGTCAAATTCTTCGTCTCAACGTGTACTTCATTTCATTCCATCGCATTATGTTCATTTGAGCTCATTTTGATGCCTGAATCATTGTTGCAAGAGTGCTATGTGATGTTAATCTGCTGAAACTGTTATAATATGCTCATTTGTCATTTTTGCCATGTTTGATGTGTGCATCCTATGAGGTTGATGTCTACATGAGTTTTGAACTATGATATGCCATCTTTCCAGAGGTGCTATCCATGTATTTTTGTGATTCTTATACTGAGTGCATCGAGCTCGTGAAGTAGAGTACTTGCTGTTGCTGTTTTGCTAGACAGATTCTATTATATTATGATGCTATGTAAACCTGCTTCTACAAGTCATTCTATGCACAATCTGGAGATGTTTACTAAGGATGTTTTGTTGTACATGTCATGCCCTATCCATTCATGCCCCTGATTGCTTTTGTAGCCTGCTGTAACATATTGTTATCTTGCTCCAAAGTTGCTAAATAATGTTTCTGTCAGCCTGCTTAACATTAAGTTCAGTTTTGCCATGTGCTTTGCTAGTGATCCAAGCATGCTATGAACTTGCTCTTACCATTCTTAGCTTCATAAATATGTCTTCTTACTGTTGGTTGCCTTGTCATGCCATGTATTGCTCTGTGGTGAGTGGTTCAAGCTCACCAACATACCTACTTATTGTTGTTTCTGCCATGTATGAATCTGTCATATAACTTGCCATGTTTACATGGGTGCCATCATATTTTGTGTGCCCTTTTGGCTCATGGTCAGTAAGGGACTTTTGTTATATGAGATTAGTAGATTCATGCCATGCCTTTGTTTGCCATGTTAAGTTCCTGTAACATGTCGTTTGATAGCTCTAAACTTTGCAACCTGATGTTATTCCTGCTAAACCTGAAACTGTTATTATTTGCAATCTTGCCATGTCCTTTTGAGCATGTTATGGTGTTTTCTGTAGATATCTCAGTGTTCATGTTTTGTCATGCTTTACCTGTACTTCATGCCCATGCCTTTTGTTCTTACGTTGGGATGCTGTAGCTTGTTGTTTTGATGCTTGCAAGATGCCTATTTGCTGTTTTGGACAGCTTGTCCTTTAAACTTGTATAGAGTGTATGTGTTGAACCGTTGCTCCGTTTTGAGTGTGCCCCATATGAAACTTGCTTGATTTTGCATGTAGTTTCATATTATCATGTTGCATCCATGTTTTGAGAGTGTTTGCTTGATGTTTGTATGCATTTTGCATCAATGCCATGTTTAACTTGTTTTGCTCATATCTTCTAGGCCGTAGTTCCGAATTAAATGAACTTTATATGTAACTTGACTAGAATCTCGTGTAGATCATCTTGGTGCATATTAAATTGCTGTTTAACAGATTGAACATAATATTTATTCAGTTCTGGACCAATTTCTAAATTTGCATATGAGAACTTACCGGAATTGTTATATGTTGTTCCCGGCCTCATTTAAACTTGCTTTGATGTGTTGCTCTTGTTTGCATCATCTCTTGCCATGAGTAGCTTCAGGTAGCTTTTCCATGCATCATGCTTGTTGTGCATCATGTCCTGTCTATGTGTGGTGTGTTTACCATGTTGTGTGCTTCTTCTCGATAGTTCCCGTTTCGTTGTGATCGTGAGGATTCGTTCTTCTACGCTTGGTTCGTCTACGTGGCTTCATCTTCTTCATGGACTCGTTCTTCTTCCTTGCGGGATTTCAGGCAAGATGATCGTCACCTTGGATCTCACTACTATCATTTCTATTCTAGTTTCTTCGTTCTATCGCTTTGCTGCGCTTCCTATAACTTGTTCTTCAAGCCTCCCAAATTGCCATGAACCTCTAACCTTCGACACCCTTCCTAGCAAACCGTTGTTTTGGCTATGTTACCGCTTTCCTCAGCCCCTCTTATAGCGTTGTTAGTTGCAGGCGAAGTTGAAGATTGCTCCATGGTGGACAGGGTTATGTTGGGATATCACAATATCTCTTTTATATTATTAATGCATCTATATATTTGGTAAAGGGTGGAAGGCTCGGCCTTATGCCTGGTGTTTTGTTCCACTCTTGCCGCCCTAGTTTTCGTCATACCGGTGTTATGTTCCCAGATTTTGCGTTCCTTACGCGGT
The DNA here is from genome assembly GCF_002162155.2 of Triticum dicoccoides. Taxonomy (NCBI): domain Eukaryota; kingdom Viridiplantae; phylum Streptophyta; class Magnoliopsida; order Poales; family Poaceae; genus Triticum; species Triticum dicoccoides. The sequence goes on from NC_041385.1 coordinate 201,111,534, forward strand.
CGGGTGATTTATGGGACCCCCTTGACAGTTCGCTTTGAATAAAACTCCTCCAGCAAGGCCCAACCTTGGTTTTACCATTTGCCTCACCTAGCCCTTTTTCCCTTGGGTTTCCAGAGCCCGAGGGTCATCTTTATTTTAGCCCCCCCAGGCCAGTGCTCCTTCGAGTGTTGGTCCGAACTGAGCTGCCTGCGGGGCCCCCTCGGGGAAACTCGAGGTCTGGTTTTACTCGTAGCTAGTCTCATCCGGTGTTGCCCTGAGAACGAGCTATGTGCAGCTCCTATCGGGATTTGTCGGCACATCGGGCGGCTTTGCTTGTCTTGTTTTACCATTGTCGAAATGTCTTGTAAACCGGGATTCTGAGACTGATCGGGTCTTCCTGGGAGAAGGTATATCCTTCGTTGATCGCGAGAGCTTATCATGGGCTAAGTTGGGACACCCTTGCAGGGTATTATCTTTCGAAAGCCATGCCCGCGGTTATGTGGCAGATGGGAATTTGTTAATGCCGGTTGTAGATAACTTGACACCAGATCCAAATTAAAACGCATCAACCGTTTGTGTAGCCGTGATGGTCTCTTTTCGGCGGAGTCCGGGAAGTGAACATGGTTTTTGGGTTATGTTTGACGTAAGTAGGAGTTCAGGATCACCTCTTGATCATTGCTAGCTTCACGACCGTTCCTTTGCTTCTCTTCTCGCTTTTATTTGCGTATGTTAGCCACCATACTTGCTTAGCCGCTGCTGCAACCTCACCACTTTACCCCTTCCTTTCCCATTAAGCTTTGCTAGTCTTGATACCCATGGTAATGGGATTGCTGAGTCCTCGTGGCTCACAGATTACTACAACAACAGTTGCAGGTACAGGTTATGCGATGATCATGACGCGAGAGCGATGTTTGCTTGTTTTGGAGTTCTTCTTCTGCTTCTTCTTCGATCAGGGGATAGGTTCCAGGTCGGCAGCCTGGGCTTGCAAGGTGGATGTCGTTTGAGCTTCTGTTTGTGTTTCATCCATAGTCGGATGTTGATCTTATGGATGATGTATTGTTGTATTCGTGTGGCATTGTATGCCTCTTGTATGTATCCCCATCTATTTATGTAATGTTGATGTAATGATATTCACCTTGCAAAAGCGTTTCAATATGCGGGTCTATCCTTGGTGGGACCTTCGAGTTCCTTTTGGATAGGGTCGCATATTGGGCGTGATATCCACACATCAACTGCTATCCAACATGCATCTAGAGTATTAAGTTCATAAAGAACAGAGTAACACATTAAGTAAGATGACATGATGTAGAGGAATTAACTCAAGCAATATGATGAAAACCCCATCTTTTTATCCTCGATGGCAACAATACATTATGTGCCTTGATGCCCCTACTGTCACTAGGAAAGGACAGTGCAAGATTGAACCCAAAGCTAAGCACTTCTCCCGTTGCAAGAAAAACCAATCTAGTTAGCCAAACCAAACCGATAATTCGAAGAGAGTTGCAAAGATATCAAATCATGCATATTGGAATTCAGAGAAGATTCAAATAATATTCATAGGTAAGCTGATCATAAATCCACAATTCATCGGATCTCGACAAACACACCGCAAAAGAAGATTACATCGGATAGATCTCCAAGAACATCAAGGAGAACATGGTATTGAGAAGCAAAGAGAGAGAAGTAGCCATCTAGCTACTAGCTATGGACCCGTAGGTCTGAGGTAAACTACTCACGCTTCATCGGAAGGGAAATAGAGTTGATGTAGAAGCCCTCCGTGATCGAATCCCCCTCCGGCAGGTTGCCGGAAAAGGTCCCTAGATGGGATCTCACGGGTACAGAAGGTTGCGGCGGCGGAAAAGTGTTTTTGTGGATGCTTCTGGTGGTTTGAAGATATATGGGAATATATAGGAGAAAGAATTAGGCCAGGAGGGTCACGAGGGGCCCACAAGGGTGGGGGCGCGCCCTCCATCCTTGTTGTTGCCTCGTGGCTACTCCGACTTCATCCCAAGTCTCCTGGTTGTCTCCTGGTCCAAGAAAAATCATCCCGAAGGTTTCGTTTCATTTGGACTCCGTTTGGCATTCCTTTTCTGTGAAGCTCGAAAACAAGGAAAAAACAGAAACTGGCACGGGGCTCTAGGTTAATAGGTTAGTACCAAAAATAATATAAAATAGCATATTAATGCATACAAAACATCCAAAACAAATAATATAATAGCATGGAACAATCAAAAATTATGGATACGTTGGAGACATATCAAGCATCCCCAAGCTTAATTCCTGCTTGTCCTCGAGTAGGTAAATGATAAAAGCAGAATTTTTGATGTGGAATGCTACCTAACATATTTATCCATGAATGTTCAGATCCATAAGATTCAAAACAAAATTTTATTATTGACATAAAACAATAATACTTCAAGCATACTAACAAGGCAATTATGTCTTCTCAAAATAACATGGCCAAAGAAAGCTATCCCTACAAAATCATATAGTCTGGCTATGCTCCATCTTCATCACACAAAATATTCAAATGATGCACAACCCCGGTTTCAGCCAAGCAATTGTTTCATACTTTAGTATTCTCAAACTTTCTCAACTTTCACGTAATACATGAGCATGAGCCATGGACATAGCACTATAGGTGGAATAGAATATAGTGGTTGTGAAGAAGACAAAAAGAGGGACATAGTCTCACATAAACTAGGTGTATCAACGGGCTATGGAGATTCCCATCAATAGATATCAATGTGAGTGAGTAGGGATGGCCATGCAACGGATGCACTAGAGCTGTAAGTGTATGAAAGCTCGAAACTAAGTGGGTGTGCATCCAACTTGCTTGCTCATGAAGACCTAGGGCGATTTGAGGAAGCCCATCATTGGAATATACAAGCCAAGTTCCATATTGAAAAATTCCCACTAGTATATGAAAGTGACAAAATAGGAGACTCTCTATCATGAAGATCATGGTGCTACTTTGAAGCACAAGTGTGGAAAAAGGATAGTAACATTGCCCCTTCTCTCTTTTTCTCTCTTTTTTTATTTGGGCCTTTCTCATTTTTTTGGCCTCTTTTCTTTCTCTTTTTTTTAAAAAAAATTTCATCTGGAGTCTCATCCTGACTTGTGGGGGAATCATAGTCTCCATCATCCTTTCCTCACATGGGACAATGCTCTAATAATGATGACCATCACACTTTTATTCACTTACAACTCAATACTTAGAATAAATATGACTCTATATGAATGCCTCCGGCGGTGTACCGGGATGTGCAATGAATCAAGAGTGACAATTATGAAAGAATTATGAAAGGTGGCTTTGCCACAAATACGATGTCAACTACATGATTATGCAAATCAATATGACAATGATGATGCATGTCATAATAAACGGAACAGTGGAAAGTTGCATGGCAATATATCTCGGAATGGCTATGGAAATGCCATAATAGGTAGGTATGGTAGCTATTTTGAGGAAGGTATATGGTGGATGTATGGTACCAACGGAAGTTGCGCGGCACGAGAGAGGCTAGCAATGGTGGAAGGGTGAGAGTCCATATAATCCATGGACTCAACATTAGTCATAAAGAACTCACATACTTATTGCAAAAATCTATTAGTCATCGAAACTAAGCACTACACGCATGCTCCTAGGGGAAGGGTTGGTAGGAGTTAACCATTGCGCGATCCCGACCTCCACACAAAGGATGACAATCAATAAATACCTCATGCTCCAACTTCGTTACATAATGGTTCACCATACGTGCATGCTACGGGAATCACAAACCTCAACACAAGTATTTCTCAAATTCACAATTACTCCACTAGCATGACTCTAATATCATCGTCTCATGTCTCAAAACAATCATAAGGAATCAAACTTCTCATAGTATTCAATGTAATTTATATGAAAGTTTTTGTTATATCCCTCTTGGATGCCTATCATATTAGGACTAATTTTATAACCAAAGCAAATTGCCATGCTGTATAAAAAGACTCTCAAAATAATATAAGTGAAGCATGAGATTTCAACAATTTCTATAAAATAAAACTACCGGCGTGCTCTAAAAAGATATAAGTGAAGCACTAGAGCAATATTGCCTAGCTCAAAAGATATAAGTGAAGCACATAGAGTATTCTAATAAATCATGATTCATGCGTGTCCCTATCAAAAGGTGTTTACAGCAAGGATGAATGTGGCAAACTAAAAAGAAAAGACTCATATCATACAAGATGCTCCAAGCAAAACACATATCATTTGGTGAATGAAAATATAGCCTCAAGTAAAGTTACCGATAGACGGACACGAAAGAGGGGATGCCTACCGGGGCATCCCCAAGCTTAGGCTCTTGGTTGTCCTTGAATATTACCTTGGGGTGCCTTGGGCATCCCCAAGCTTAGGCTCCTGCCACTCCTTATTCGGTCCTTCAAATCCTTACACAAAACTTGAAAACTTCACAACACAAAACTCAACAGAAAATCTCATAAGCTCCGTTACTATAAGAAAATAAATCACCACTTTATGGTACTGTTATGAACTCATTCTTTATTTATATTGGTGTAATATCTAATGTATTCCAACTTTTCCATGGTTCATACCCCCCGATACTACCCATAGATTCACCAAAATAAGTAAACAACACAAAGAAAATAGAATCTGTCAAAAATAGAACAGTCTGTAGCAATCAAGAAACTTTGGATACTTCTGTAACTCCAAAAATTCTGAAACATTAGGACAACCTGGGAAATTTTGTGTGCCAATCCAGTGCAAAAAGAATTAGATCAAAATCATGCTTCTGTGAATTATGAAAATCATTTTCCTAGGCGCAAAAGTTTCTGTTCTCAGCAAGACCAAAAATAAAATTGGGTTGCCTCCCAACAAGTCCTATTGTTTAACGCCCTTAGCTAGGCATAAAAACATGAATAGATCTAGGTATTGTCATCTTTGGTATGCAATTCTTTTCTCATCAAATTCTCCAAAACTCGTCTGAACAAATCTATCCTTTCCTTTATTTCCCTTCTAGTAGATGAACCCAAATCATGAAAAGGACTTTGATTAGTTATTTTGACATTCATAAACCCGTAATCAGGATCATCACCATAAATATCATCATAAAGAACACGAATCTCATTTTTTACGGGTTCCTTCATCATCTTATTCAACCAATCCCTATTGAATCCCACATGAATACCCCTAGTAATCCAATCAAATTCCTCATAGGGCTCAAGGTACAAAGATTGAGAGATTTCTGAATAGGGAACTCTCCTCCTAAGGTTTTCACTATAAGATTGATAATCCCTAGATCCCAAACTACGCATAGTTTCTTTGTCATGGAGGATATCTTCAATTGGAGGGTGTTCAACATCTTTTTTATAGAAAGAAAAAATATCCCTAGCTTCTTGTATTATAAAATCGAATTCACGCATAAGAATAATAGTGGCAATCTTTTTAGCTATAGGATGATTAATGTTGGGAAGTTTGTAAAACACTTTTTGCAAAGCAGGATGAATGTGCCCAAATTTTCTCTCTAGTTTCTCAACAAGCATAACAGTGGCATCCGCATAATAATTTGTATCGATAACAATTTTTTTTATTAAGAGGCATAGATCCTGTACAATCAAAGAATTCTTGAATAACACGTTTTCCAATAATATTACCATCGTCCACTCGAAAAGTGTTTGCTTTGTAATTAGGAGGATTTTCAGTTTCATGATCGAAAGAACAAGATCCAAGTTTTTCTTCAAGATGTTCAATGATACCCTCCCCAGATTCAGACATGGTGGCAACAAACCAATCTAGCAAACGAGCAAACCGAAAGTGAACGAAAAAGACGGATGGAAGAGGAGCGAAGAAAAAGGGTGAATCTTTTTTGAAAATTGTTTTAGAAGTGGGCAAGAGGAAAATGAGAGGCGAATGGCAAATAATATAATGCAAGAGATGAGAGTTTTACGATGGGTACTTGGTATGTCTTGACTTGCCGTAGATCTCCCCGGCAACAGCGCCAGAAATTCTTCCCGCTACTTCTTGAGCTTGCGTTGGTTTTTTCCTTGAAGAGGAAAGGGTGATGCAGCAAAGTAGAGATAAGTATTTCCCTCAGTTTGAGAACCAAGGTATCAATCTAGTAGGAGACAATGCACAAATCACCAAGACCCGCACAAACAATCAAACAAACTTGCACCCAACACAACAAAGGGGTTGTCAATCCCTTCACGGTTACTTGCAAAAGTGAGATCTGATAGAGATAGATAAACGATAAAGTAAATATTTTTGGTATTTCTGGTTTCTAGATTAGAAGGTAAAAGATTGCAAAATAGTAGATCGGAAAATTATATGATGGAAAATAGACCCGGGGGCCATAGGTTTCACTAGTGGCTTCTCTCATTAAGGCAAATAATATGGTGGGAGAACAAATTGTTGTCGATCAATTGATAGAAAAGCGCATAGTTATGACGATAGCTAAGGCAATGATCATGAATATAGGCATCACGTCCGTGTCAAGTAGACCAAAACGATTCTGCATCTACTACTATTACTCCACACGTCGACCGCTATCCAGCATGCATCTAGAGTATTAAGTTCATAAAGAACGGAGTAACGCATTAAGTAAGATGACATGATGTAGAGGAATTAACTCAAGCAATATGATGAAAACCCCATTTTTTATCCTCGATGGCAACAATACAATATTTGCCTTGCTGCCCCTACTATCACTGGGAAAGGACACTGCAAGATTAAACCCAAAGCTAAGCACTTCTCCCATTGCAAGAAAAACCAATCTAGTTGGCCAAACCAAACCGATAATTCGAAGAGACTCGAAAGATATCAAATCATGCATATATGAATTCAGAGATGATTCAAATAATATTCATAGATAAGTTGATCATAAATCCACAATTCATCAAATCTCGACAAACACAACGCAAAAGAAGATTACATTGGATGGATCTCCAAGAACATCGAGGATAACATGGTATTGCGAAGCAAAGAGAGAGAAGAAGCCATCTAGCTACTAGCTACGGACCCGTAGGTCTGAGGTAAACCACTCACGCTTCATTGGAAGGGCAATAGAGTTGATGTATAAGCCCTCCATGATCGAATCCCCCTCCGGCAGGGTGCCGGAAAAGGTCCCTAGATGGGATCTCATGGGTACAGAAGGTTGTTGCGGCGGAAAAGTGTTTTCGTGGATGTTTCTGGTGTTTTGGGGATATATGGGAATATATAGGCGAAAGAATTAGGTCAAGAGGGTCACGGGGGGCCCACAAGGGTGGGGGGCGCCCTCTCCGTCCTTGTAGCCGCCTCGTGGCTCCTCCGACTTCATCTCCAAGTCTCCTGGTTGTTTTCTGGTCCAAGAAAAATCATCGTGATGGTTTCATTCCATTTGGTATTCCTTTTCTGTGAAGCTCAAAAACAAGGAAAAAATAGAAACTGGCATGGGGCTCTAGGTTAATAGGTTAGTCCCCAAAATAATATAAAATAACATATTAATGCATATAAAATATCCAAAACAGATAATATAATAGCATGGAACAATAAATAATTATAGATAAGTTGGAGATGTATCATGGACCACCCCACCGACCACCGAAGCGCAAACGACGCCGATCCTGAGTCGTCGGTGTCGTCGCCCCTCCAACTCCGGCAACCTAGCCGCCCGTGAGCTCCAGATCCACCCACAGCATCCATCTGCACAACAACAACCATGATTAGATCCATTTAAAATCGAAATGGTACGCGCCCGTAGCCGTCCATCTTAGATCCAACAACCACATTTTAACTTAAAACGAAATAGGTACGGGCCAACCAGAGACTGCCATGTAGCCAACCTTATCGAAAACGTTATCCACTTGTTTTCTATTAAATTGAATTAAATTGCAATTTTCTGTTAAACACTCATAACTAATTATCTACTGATCCAAATTGAGTGATTCTTTCTGAAAAATTATCCTTATGAAATCTACTTTCACCCTGTCCGGAAACATTTCACATTGGAGTAATTTAAAATTCAAATTCAAACAGAATGAATTCAAACTTAAATTGGGCACAACTTGCATTTTATAAATCCAAATTAAAGATTATTTTTGCAACTTGAACCTATTGAAACATACTTTCACCTCAGAATACTTAGGTTCAAATTTGAATAATTTAAAAATATATTCTGAATAGAATACAATATAGTTGGAATTTAAATGGAAATAAATCCTAATTAAGTTTTTTTGAAATAAAAATTGTTTAAGAAAACAATTAGGGTACAAATGAGTTAAGAAAGTATAATATGACTTTATTAAATATTTTGGATTATTATTTGAAATTAGGAAATTCAAATAACATTTGAATTCAATTCAAACGTAGTCTAAATATAACAATGAAACCCTAGGTTTAACTTGAAGAGAACAAATGTAATATGATGCAGTGAATTGAATTAAACCTAGCAAATATTTCTTGGAGTTAATAATTGATTGTAGGGAAGGATTCACTAAAATTAATTCAAATGTTGTTTGAAAACTACTTGCACATAACAAATCAATTGGTTCACATTTCACTTTAGCCAAACTAAAACCAAATGAATAAACTAAGGAAATTATATTGGATCTATAAATGATTTGGTTTAAACTAAAGATCAAATGAATAAACCTTAGCAACCACATTGGACTGGTGTCACAACCTTAGATTAGTTGTTTGTAATTAGTTGCATAAGTGAGCATCACACATCATATTTAAGTTCAAGAAATTGAATCGAGGAAATTTGAATCCTCAAAATTTAAATAAAGGGCAAAGAACCCTAAAAATTGCATTCAATGAAACCAAAATGCTCTTCATTGCTGCTTGATATTTTTGGCATGGGATTTCATCCAAACCAGAAACAATGAACATCTTTTAAAAAAATTGGGATTTGAATTTAAATCACAATTGTCTTTGAATTTGGATTATATTCATAATATATGTAATATAATTCCAAATATCTCTGAATTAATTCATGTGCATTTGAAGAAGTCCATAAAAGTAACATTAGTTTATTCAGAAGAGTTTGGTACTTTTTGCATTTGTTTTGATTCAAAACAGAGAAATAAATAAAACAAAACATAGGAAAAAAGAAAAGCAGATAGAGGGAAGGCCTACCTAGCAGCCAACTGGCCAGCCCAGCATTGCGCTGGCCCGTGCCAGTCATCTTCAACCTCAACCAGTAGGCAGAGGCAAGACCGTGCATGGCGCACTCACGCGCGCCATGCCACCAGCAGCCTACCCACCTCATCAATATCACAGATAAGCGTTACGCTGCCGTCCCGCTCGAGTTGACCACCTCGCCACTTTTTCCCTCACCCTCTCTTGCTTGTTCTTCCCCATGGTCGAGCCCGCCGTGAGCACGCTGTCACCGTTCGCGTAGCCACAGCCGCCGCCCCGCCTCTCTGTCGTGTCTATAAGAACCGAACCGACATCCTCCTCCTCCTCAACAAGATACGCGATGCCGGGAGCCCTGCAGCATCGTCCCCTCTAGGCCTCCTACCGAGGCCACTGACCTTCCAATCGACCCCACCGTGAGCTGCTCTTCGTTTCCCCCCTTCTTCCTTCGTCAATTTCGTCCTCTAGCTGTGTTTGCTGATACATCTCCAATGTATCTATATTTTTTTATTTTTCTGTGCTATTATAGTATCAATCTTGGATATCTTATATGCAATTATGTGCTATTTTATATCATTTTCTGGGACTAACCTATTAACCCAGTGCCAAGTGTGAGTTGTTGTTTTTATTAACTATTTTTGGTCTTCCAGGAAATTAGTACCAAACAGAGTCCAAATGCTAAGAAACTTTTTGATGTTTTTTATGGACAAGAGAGACCCTAGAAGCTTTGGGAGGAGACCAGAACGCAAACAAGGAGACGACAAAGCCATGGGCGTGCCCTGATGCCTTATGGGCCCCTCATTGCTCCATCTGACATAATTCCACTTCTATAAATGTTCAAATATTGGAAAACCAACAGAGAGCCACCCGAAACACTTTTTCCGTCGCTGCAAGTCTCTGTTCTTCCACGATCCCATCTGGAGGCCTTTTCGGGTACCCTTCCGGAGGGGGTATCAATCATAGAGGGTTTCTACATCAACCTTACGGCTTTTCGATGATGCGTGAGTAGTTCACCACAGACCTACGAGCCCATAGCTGGTACTAGATGGCTTCTTCTCTCTCTTTGATCTTCAATACCATGTTCTCCTCGATCTTCTTGGAGTTTTATTCGATGTAACCTTCTTTTGTGGTGTGTTTGTTGGGATCAGATGAATTATGGGTTTATCAACTGAATATTTATGAATATTAAGGAGTATTTTTTGAACTTTATTATGCATGATTTTTAAAGCTTTGTATTTCTCTCTGATCTATCCATTTGGTTTGGCCAACTAGATTGATTTATCTTGCAATGGGGGAGGTGCTTTGTAATGGTTTCAATATTGCGATTCTCTATATCCCAGTGTAAAAGTAGGGGACAAGACACATATTTGTAGTGTTGCCATTAAGGGAAAAATGACGAGGTTTATTCATATTGATTGGATTTACTTTGTCTACATCATGTCATCTTACTTAAGGTGTTACTCTGTTTTATACTTAATACCATAGATGCATGCTGGATAGCGGTCAATTGGTGGAGTAATAGTAGTAAATGCAGACCGAAGTCGGTCTACTTGTCTCAGACATGATGCCTATATACATGATAATTGCCTTGAATATCATCATAACTATGTGTTGGGGATATAACCCCACGGTGTGACCCGCCCAGGAGGGGCCGGGTTACACTGTTGGCAACTCATAGGTGACAGCCTAAATAGGCCCAAGAAGATATGAAGACTGGAGGCAGCTTACAAGGCAAGCCTGTTGAAGGCCCAAGACCCAGAGGGAGTACTATAACCCAGAGATGTGAGTTTCCCGATGGTTACTTGATTAGCAAGGCAACATGACTTAGAACCCGAGTTGGACGCGTTGTGTAATCCGACTTGGACTCTTGTAAGACCAGGGCCTCGACCTATGCATATAAAGGCGAGACCTTGCGGCGGATTAACTCAAGTAACGATCAATCGATAGCCAGGTCAAGCGATTCCACTCCCTCGTAATCGATACTCAAGCAATATCAACAAGAGTAGGAGTAGGCTTTTAACTCATTAGTGAGGGGCCGAACCTAGGTAAATTTTGGTTCCTTTGTCCGCACAACCCCTTCAAGCTAACCTACATTGCGATGGCTCCACACCTAAGTCCTTTCACAAGGGCATCTCCCGTGACAAAACCACGACAGTTGGCGCCCACCATGGGGCCAGCACGATGGTTTCGAGTTCTTGAAGGGAAATTTCCTAGGGATCAAGGGATACTGTCCGTGGAAACGACAACTATGGGATCACGGGAATCCCTACTACGGTTGTGGGGCGCGGGGTCGTGAGAAGAGCGGGATCAGCAATCAGCACAAGCACACGGGTCTTTTACCCAGGTTCGAGCCACAGAGACACATAACACCCTAGTCCTGCTTTGATGTGTATATCGGTGTTCTTGGAGTTCTTGAGCTAGCTACGATGAGTGTAAGTTGTCCCAGGGTCCGAATCCTTCTCCTGCATGCCTCGGGCCTCCTTTTATAACCAAGGGGATCGCCACAGTGGCACATAGGAGGTAGCATCGGTGTACAGTGGCTAAGCTTATCGCTTAGCCATTACGGGACAAGACACATTTAATGCGCCCCTTAAGTGTGCCCCTCACTTTACCTCCACCTCGTCCTGCTTCGACACGCGCCCGGGCCAGCGAGGCGGTCAGCGCCATGTAGGCTGGCAGGCTGCTGAGGTGGCGTGGTGGTAGGGCCTTCACGAAGGTTTTCATGCCACCACGTAGGCATGCAGTGGGTTGGCTTGGAAGCCTCATGTCGACATGCAGGTGCTTGCCTAGCTGGTGGGCTGGCAGCTACATGGGAGCGGCGGTGGAAACTTGGCGGGCGTGGGCCCGGCTGTGGCCCCGCGCATGTCCTTGACAAGGGCCTTGACGGGGCCCCGGCAAGGGTCTTGACGTGGCGTTGTGGTCATCCCCGACAAGGATCTTGCCGGAGGTCTTGTGGGTTTTTCGGCAAGGATCTCACCGAGGTTCATCGTCTTCTAATCCTCATCTGATTTGGAGTGTTCATGATCTTCACAGAGATCTGCATGCCATCATGGAGGCGCCTCCCGAGCCTTGGTCCCAACGTGGTTGGTGGTGTTGGAAAACCTGGGGCTCAAGGGTGGCATGCTCTGCTGGCATTGGGAAAGTTGCCCCGACAAGGTTGTGGGGGCCGTCCGGCAAGGGTCTTGCCAGGGGAACCCACCTCGCCCTCTTGCTCTTCGTGTCTCTGTGTCGGCGGCGCTTTGACCATCTTGCGGCGCCTCCTTCCCTTGCCTTGCCAAATGTGGCCTTGGGCGTGGCTCTAACTGCCCTTGCACGGGTAGAGGGGTGCAGAGTAGAACCCATACTTCTGCACACCGACCGGAGCCCCCGGGCCTGAGCCACACATAAGCGCCGCGCGTTGTTGGGCTAGGCCCAGAATGGTGCGCGGGCAGGCAGGGCCGGTTTTAACCGTGGTAACCCTTCGTCTGTTGCGCTTCCCCAAGATTCGCATTGAATGCCTGACGTGGGGATCGCGCGTGGGGTGACCGAAGCGTGCTTGCGTCACCCTGTGGTGAATAGTAAAGAGGCGGCTTACGTGTCTCTTCAAGATTGTGGGGCCGCTGCTCATTTACGTTTTCTTCTTCAGAACCGCCGTTCCATGCGTCCCACCACGCCCGCCCCTCGTGCCACGTACGTCGCATGCACGGCGTAGGGCGGGTGATAGGCGCGCGGAATACGGGAAGACGTGCGCGCGTGGGTTGATACCCATGCACCTTCGATTGGGCGGGGAGGGCGATTGACGGCCTCGCCCTCTGTCACCTTAATGAGATGGATTGGCTGAGAGGGGCGGCCGAGCCCTGACCCCGCCCCTTTATAAGGAGGGGAACAGGAGGGACGACACCCCTCAGCCCTTCGCCATCCTCTTCTCCCCATCCTTGCTTCTCCCTCCTTTTTGCCATGGCAAGAGGGCGCGCTGATGCTTCAACGATGGCGGCAAGGGTCTCTGCTCGACAACGCGCCCCTCCTCCCCGAGAGCCCGTGGCGGCGGAGCCGGCCGCGAGGGGAAGGGGGAGGGGGCGCGGCCGAGGCCGCCGTGGCGCTCGGGGAAGAGGAGGACGGGGCGGCGCGTCGGCCTCGCCTCCGCCGGTGGTCCCTCTCCAAATGGAGGGCCATGTCGGGGACCAGCCCCGCGAGTTCTTCATTAGGCTGCGCCGGCCGGCGCATCGTCGCCTTTGCCTTCCTACCCCATTCGCTCAGGAAATGGAGCTCGATCCACGGCAGGCGCTGAGATTGCATTGAGGGACTGTGGAAATAGCGGCACATGGGCCGATGTTGATTTCCTAGCTCCTCATGTCATGTATCTCCGTCGCGGATGGAAAACCTTTGCTCGCATCCACAGCCTGACGGCGGGGCTCATTCTCTATTTCAAATTAATGGAGAATGGCCTCCTCTCCGTCAAGGTCTTTGGAGACTTTGGGACTAGCCTTAAGTGCTGCATGGAGAGCTCCTCTGATGATGAAGACTCTTCCTCGAGCGAGAGTGACAAGGAGGACAGCGGCAGCGACGATGAGGGTAGCAGGAGGGAGGATGACGGGTCCGACTAGGTGCCAGACCCGCCGTCCTAGGGCGGTGTCGGCAGTAGCAGCATCTGCACCGGGCCCCTTCTCCCGGTGAGGCCGGCTCCTTGAACTTCTCGGGGTCGCCTCCTTGGGCGGCTGGCGCGGGGAGGCCGAAGAAGGCGAAGAAGGTGGGTGGCGGGCGGTCAAGTTGGAGTACGATGGCGCCGACGCCTTCGTAGCATATTGACGGACCGCTGCCTCATCTTCTAGCTCTTCTCCCGGCCCCATCATCACCAGCCCTCCCTCAGGCAGCCACCGACATGTTCTCTTGGCGCCTTCTGCTGCTCATACCTCACCTAGGCGCTCCTTTTGCCTTCTTGTGTTCTTGTTCCGTTTCCTGAGGATAGGGACTAGAAAGGGATTACGGGCATCTTATGTTTTTTAGCTTGTAAGCCTACGGGCCTTAGCTAGATTTAAAACTTGTAATCCCCTTGCTCATGTTTACATTCCATATGAACTGTACCTGTATGGAACGTATTAATGAAAAAGGGTTCTTGCCGGGTCTTGTGTGTCTGAGCAAAGCCCATACAAAGGAACGAATCCTTGTTATTTTTAACATAAACATGGTCGCCCGGCAGCAGGCCTTGCCGCTCCCCTACTCCATTCGACCATACTCATGCCTTTGGCGGAGGCAGGAGCGAAGTAGGGGTGGGCCCTACGCTTGCTTCCTTGCATCCGCGGCTACAACCAAATTCCGAACCAAGAAGAGCTTCTCAGGTGGCAGGAATGAAGGAAGCACGACAGCCTTGGAATAAAGCAAGGCTTCATACGTCCCAATTTTATACGAAAAATGCATAACAGGGGATAAGCAACCTTATCTGAATCCGCAGCCCCCGGCAACCCTAGCTTGCCGTGGGTGGACCTTAGTGTCTTCAGCCCCTGGCAAGCTTGGCTTGCCGGGGCTGGAGCGCCGGCTTGTTCTCTTTCTCCCACACAGCTTGGCAGAAACATCCATGTACCCTGTGATCCAAAGAGGACGGAAAGGAACAGAGAGATGCAAGCTCGACCTCTATGATAGGGGTTAGTTGCCGCTAAGCACTGTCAATCCTAACCGAGGGGGAGACTTGACCTAGCATGCATGCTATAACTTAGGGCGCGAGCGCTTCGTTTATTTATGCTCAGGGTCTGTGCCTGGCTTTGTACAGAAGGTTACATGCCTTGTCGGCAAGGCTTGTACAAAAAGTGGCTTGCCGGGGGGCCCGGAAGCCACGCCTTATGGGTAAAACTTGCGAAGATGCTAGATGTTCCGGGAGTTACTGGGATGGCATCTTCGGTCTCCAGGCGGACTGCGCCGGGCCTGGTGACTCGTGTTACCCGATAAAGGCCTTCCCACTTTGGCGTCAACTTGTTGGAATTCTTGGCCGACTGAACGTGCCGAAGAACAAGGTCACCTTCCTCAAAGCTTCGGGCATGAACCTTGTTGCTATGGTAGCGGCGCAAGGCTTGCTGGTAGCATGCTGCTCTCACAGCCGCCCAATGACGATCTTCCTCGAGGAGCGTCGTGTCATCTAGCCGCATTCGCTCTTGCTCAAGCTCCTCATAAGCGAGCACTCGAGGTGACCCATATATGGTTCCGTGGGGAGAACTGCTTCTGCCCCGTATACCATGGAAAAGGGTGTCTAGTCGGTGGCTCGATTTGGCATCGTTCTGATCAACCAAAGAACCACCGGCAACTCATCAATCCAGCGCCTTCCGCCCTTGTGCAGCCTGTCAAAAGTCTTCGTCCTCAGGCCACGCAACACTTCAGCATTTGCCCTCTCCGCTTGGCCGTTGCTCCGTGGGTGTGCCACGGAAGCGAAACAGACCTTGCTGCCGAGGTCTTTGATACGTCTCCAACGTATCTATAATTTTTGATTTCTCCATGCTACTTTATCTACTGTTTTAGGCAATATTGGGCTTTATTATCCACTTTTATATTAGTTTTGGGACTAACCTATTAAGCGGAGGCCCAGCCCAGATTTGCTGTTTTATGCCTATTTCAGTGTTTCAAGGAAAAGGAATATCAGACGAAGTCAAAACGGAACGAAATCAACTGGAGAAGTTATTTTTGGAAGGAAACCCACCTGATGGACTTGGACCCCACGTCAGAAGATACGAGAGGTGCTCACGAGGGTGGGGGGCTCGCCCACCCCCGGGCGCGCCCCCTACCTCGTGGGGCCCCCGTAGCTCCACGAACGTACCCCCTGCACCCATATATACCTACGTATCCTAAAACTTCTAGAACAGAAAACAGATCGGGAGTTCCGCCACCGCAAGACTCTGTAGCCACCAAAAACTTCTCGGGAGCCCTTCCCGGCACCCTGCCGGAGGGGGATCCCATCACCGGTGGCCATCTTCATCATCCCGGAGCTATCCATGACGAGGAGGGAGTAGTTCACCCTTGGGGCTGAGGGTATGTACTAGTAGCTATGTGTTTGATCCCTCTCTCTCGTGTTCTCTCTCGTGTTCCTCTATGGCATGATCTTGATGTATCCCGAGCTTTGCTATTGTAGTTGGATCTTATGATGTTTCTCCCCCTCTACTCTCTTGTGATGAATTGAGTTTCCCCTTTGAAGTTATCTTATCAGATTGAGTCTTTTATGAGAACACTTGATGTATGTCTTGGTGATCAACTTGCGGGTTTCGTGACATTGGGAACCTATGCATAGGGGTTGGCACACGTTCTTGACTCTCCGGTAGAAACTTCGGGGCACTCTTTGAAGTACTTTTTTGTTGGTTGGATGAATCTGAGATTGTGTGATGCATATCGTATAATCATGCCCACAGATACTTGAGGTGACAATGGAGTATCTAGGTGACATTTGGGTTTTGGTTGATTTGTATCTTAAGGTGTTATTCTAGTATGAACTCTTTTATAGATTGATCCGAAAGAATAACTTTGAGGTGGTTTCGTACCCTACCATAATCTCTATGTTTGTTCTCCGCTATTAGTGGCTTTGGAGTGACTCTTTGTTGCATGTTGAGGGCTTGTTATATTATCAATCTATGTATTATTGTTGAGAGAACTTGCACTAGTGAAAATATGAACCCTAGGCCTTGTTTCCTATCATTGCAATACCGTTTACGCTCACTTTTATCATTAGTTACCTTGCTGTTTTTATTATTTCAGATTACAAAAACCTATATCTACTATCTGTTTTGCACTTGTATCATCATCTCTTCGCCGAACTAGTGCATCTATACAATTTACCATTGTATTGGGTGTGTTGGGGACACAAGAGACTCTTTGTTATTTGGTTGCAGGGTTGTTTGAGAGAGACCATCTTCATCCTACGCCTCCTACGGATTGATAAACCTTAGGTCATCCACTTGAGGGAAATTTGCTACTGTCCTACAAACCTGTGCACTTGCAGGCTCAACAACGTCTACAAGAAGAAGGTTGTGTAGTAGACATCAAGCTCTTTATGGCGCCGTTGCCGGGGAGGCTAGGTAAAGGGCACTCAGTCACACGCCGTCAACTAAGCTCTTTTCTGGCGCCGTTGCTGGGGAGGTGAGTGCTTGAAGGTATATCTTTAGATCTTGCAATTGAATCTTTTTGTTTTTTGTTTTAGCACTAGTCTAGTTTATAAAAGAAAACTACAAAAAAAATGGAATTAAGGATGCCTCATATGCTTCATCTTTTTAATATCTTTCGTGAAAATGATGGGAAGGAAAATTGTGCTCAAGTACTAGAAGAAGAATTACATAGAATGCTTGGCATAAAATATGTGAATGATGAGCATGATTGCAATGTTGTTAGTATGAATTCCTTGAATATCCATGATGCTAATGATATGCAAATCCACAAGCTTGGGGAAGCTATGTTTGATGAAGATGATATTTTTTGCCCCCCAAGCTTTGATGAGCAAACTTACTATGATGAAAGCATGCATCCTATCTATGATGATTATTGTGATGACACGTATTCTTTAAAGAATAATGATAACCATGAAACTTGTCATCTTGATCCTAATCTTAAATCATATGATAGTTATTTTGTTGATTTGCTCCCACTACTATTCATGAGAAGAATTTTGCTTATGAGGAGAGTAGTAAATTTTCTATGGTAGTAGATCATGAAAAAAATGCTTTAGGTGCTGGTTACATTGTTGAATTCATTCATGATGCTACTGAAAATTATTATGAGGGAGGAACATATGCTTGTAGGAATTGCAATAATATCAAGTTTCCTCTCTATGTGCTTAAATTCTTGAAGCTATGCTTGTGTTACCTTCCTATGCTTGTTGATTATTGTTCCCATAAGTTGTTTGCTCACAAAATCCCTATGCATAGGAAGTGGGTTAGACTTAAAAGTGCTAGTCATATGCTTCATGATGCTCCCGTTATGTTTCAATTCTTATCTTTTATGTGAGCATCATTGTCACCATCATGCCTAGCTTGAAAAGGCATTAAAGAAAAGCGCTTGTTGGGAGACAACCCAATATTTATCCTTACAGTTTTTGTGTGTCCACATGATTATGCTACTGTAGTAATCATGTTTTATAGCTTTTGTTTCAATAAAGTGCCAAGTAAGACCTTTAGGGTAGCTTACGGTGATAGTTGTGTTGATCGTGCTGAAAATCAGAAACTTTTGCACCCAGTAAATTAGTTTAATTCAAAGAAACGTGCTTCTGATCTGATTCTTTTTGCTCTGGATTGGTACACGAATTGCTTAGGACTTCCTAATTTGTAGGAGTTTTGGAGTTCCAGAAGTATACGTTTGATGCAGATTACTACAGACTGTTCTATTTTTGACAGATTCTGTTTTCATTGTGTTGTTTGCTTATTTTGATGAATATATGGCTAGTAAAATAGTTTATGAACCATAGAGAAGTTAGAATACAGTAGATATTACACCAATATGAATTTAGAATGAGTTCATTATAGTACCTAGGTGGTGGTTTTATTTTCTTATACTAACGGAGCTTACGAGTTTTCTGTTGAGTTTTGTGTTGTGAAGTTTTCAAGTTTTGGGTAAAGATTCGATGGACTATGGAATAAGAGTGGAAAAGAGCCTAAGCTTGGGGATGCCCATGGAACCCCAAGTTATTCAAGGATAACCAAGAGCCTAAGCTTGGGGATGCCCCGGAAGGCATCCCCTCTTTCGTCTTCGTACCATCGGTAACTTTTACTTGGAGCTATATTTTTATTCACCACATGATATGTGTTTTGCTTGGAGCGTCATTTTCTTTTGTTAGTATTTGCTTTCTGTTATTTATAATAATGTTTTTCATATTTAGTTTCAATAAAAAAGTCAAGGATAGCCTTTGCCATGCTTATTTTGCTAGTATACATGTTGCTGTTTGAAAACAGAAAGTTTACCACTGTTGCAAAAAATCCCTAGAAAAGTCAGAGCCTTATATAATATTGAAACTTTTTGCATAATTAGCTCTGATAAATTTACTGCAGTGGGAATTTTAGTTCATAATTTTTGGAGTTAGGGAAGTAAGATGAATATTGCATTCTTTACAGACTGTACTGTTTTGGCAGATTGCTGTTATGTTTGCATTGTTTGCATATGTTTGCTTGTTTAATGATTTTATTTGAGGATAGGAGTATTAAATATGCAGAGGCATTTAGTATGAAATGTTGAATAATAATTTTAGTGATTTGTTACAGTAGAAAATGATAAGGTTTTGCATTGGTTTATACTAACCTATCTCACGAGTTCTTGTTGAGTTTGTTGTGGATGAAGCTTTTGATAAAAAGGGAAACCATGATATGAGAGGAATTAAGGAGACACAAAATCTCAAACTTGGGGATGACCAAGGCACCCCAAGATAACATTTCAAGAAGTCTCAAGCATCTAAGCTTGGGGATGGCCCGGTAGGCATCCCACCTTTCTTCTTCAACAACTATCGGTTAGTATCGGTTGAGCCTAAGTTTTTGCTTCTTCACATGAGTTGTGCTATCCTTGCAATATAGTTTTCTTTAGATTTGCTTGCTGTTTGAATAAAGTATCAAGATCTGAAATTATTAAATGAGATAGAGTCTTCGCATAGTTGAACAATTATTTAGCTACTCATTGATCTTCACTTATATCTTTCGGAGTAGTTTGTCATTTGCTCTAGTGCTTCACTTATATCTTTTTGAGCATGGAGGTAGTTTTATTTTGAAGAAATAGATGAACCCTCATACTTCACTTATATTATTTTGAGAGTCTTAAATAGCATGGTAATTTGTTTAAATAATCCTAATATGCTTGGTATTCAAGATTTGTAAAACTTCCTTATGGGTTTGTTGAATACTAAAGAAAAGTTTGATGCTTGATAATTGTTTTGAGATATGGAGATGATAATATCAAAGTCGTGCTAGTTGAGTAATTATGAATTTAAAGAATGCTTGTGTTGAAGTTAGCAAGTCTCGTAGCATGCACGTATGGTTAAAGTTGTGTAACAAATTTGAAATGTGAAGTGTACCTGGCTTGTGCATCCTTATGAGTGGCGGTTGGGGAAGAGCGATGGTCTTTTCCTACCAATCTATCCCCCTAGGAGCATGCGTTTAGTACTTGATTTTTTATGACTTCTAAATTTTTGCAATAAGTATATGAGTTCTTTTGACTAATGTTGAGTCCATGGATTATACGCACTCTCACCTTTCCGCCTTTGCTAGCCTCTTCGGTACCGTGCATTGCCCTTTCTCACCTTGAGAGTTGGTGCAAAATTCGCCAGTGCATCCAAACCCCGTGATATGATACGCTCTATCACACATAAACCTCCTTATATCTTCCTCAAAACAGCCACCATACCTACCTATTATGGCATTTCCATATCCATTCCAAGATATATTGCCATGCAACTTCCATCATCATCATCATGACATACATTACTTTTGTCATATTGCCATTGCATGATCATGTAGTTGACATCGTATTTGTGGCAAAGCCACCATGCATTATTTTTCATACATGCCACTCTTGATTCATTGCACCATCCCGGTACACCACCGAAGGCATTCATATAGAGTCATATCTTGTTCTAAGTTTCGAGTTGTAATCCTTATGTTGTAATCAATAGAAGTGTGATGATCATAATTATTAGAGCATTGCCCAAAAAAAAGAAGGGCCAAGAAAAAAAGGAAAGGCCCCCCAAAAAAGGCTAAAAGAAAAAAAAGAAAGGCCCAAAAAAATAAAAAAAAATAAATAAAAAGGGCAATGCTACTATCTCTTTTTCCACACTTGTGCTTCAAAGTAGCACCTTGTTCTTCATGTAGCGAGTCTCATATATTGTGCTTCAAAGTAGCACCTTGTTCTTCATATAGTGAGTCTCATGAGTTGTCTTTTTATACTAGTGGGAATTTTTCATTATAGAACTTGGCTTGTATATTCCTACGATGGGCTTCCTCAAATGCCCTAGGTCTTCATGAGCAAGCGAGTTGGATGCACACCCACTAGTTTTCTTTTGTTGAACATTCATAGCTCTAGTGCATCCGTTGCATCGCAATCCCTACTCCTCATGTTGACATCAATTAATGGGCATCTCCATAGCCCGTT
The DNA here is from genome assembly GCF_002162155.2 of Triticum dicoccoides. Lineage (NCBI taxonomy): Eukaryota > Viridiplantae > Streptophyta > Magnoliopsida > Poales > Poaceae > Triticum > Triticum dicoccoides. Next base: position 201,132,694 of record NC_041385.1, read on the forward strand.
GATTATCCTCGTCAATGTGAGACTTTCTCCTTTTTTGTCTTCTCCGCACAATCCCCATCATCATATTCTATTCCACCCATAGTGCTATATCCGTGGCTCACGCTCATGTATTGCGTGAAGGTTGAAAAAGTTTGAGATTATTTAAGTATGAAACAATTGGTTGGCTTGTCATCGGGGGTATAGAAGTTGGGAAAATCTTTGTGTGACAAAAACGAAGCATAGCCTAACTATATGATTTTGTAGGGATGAACTTTCTTTTGCCATGCTATTTTGAGAAGACATGATTGCTTTGATTAGTATGCTTGAAGTATTATTATTTTTATGTCAATATGAACTTTTGTCTTGAATCTTTCGGATCTGAATATTCATATCACAAGTAAGAAGAATTACATTGAAATTATGCCAAGTAGCACTCCACATCAAAAATTCTTTTTTATCATTTACCTACTCGAGGACGAGCAGGAATTAAGCTTGGGGATGCTTGATACGTCTCCAACGTATCTATAATTTTTGATTGCTCCATGCTACTTTATATACTATTTCAGGCAATATTGGGCTTTATTATCCACTTTCATATTATTTTTGGGACTAACCTATTAACCGGAGGCCCAGCCCAGATTTGCTGTTTTATGCCTATTTCCGTGTTTCAAGGAAAAGGAATACCAGTCGAAGTAAAAACGGAACGAAATCAACTAGAGAAGTTATTTTTGGAAGGAAACCCACCTGATGGACTTGGACCCCAAGTTAGAAGATACGGGAGGTGCTCACGAGGGTGGGGGGCGCGCCCACCCCCCCGGGCGCGCCCCCTACCTCGTGGGGCCCCGTAGCTCCACCGACGTACCCCCTGCACCCATATATACCTACATATCCTAAAACTTCCAGAACAGAAAATAGATCGGGAGTTCCGCCGCCGCAAGCCTCTGTAGCCACCAAAAACCTCTCGGGAGCCCTTCCCGGCACCCTGCCGGAGGGGGATCCCATCACCGGTGGCCATCTTCATCACCCCGGTGCTATCCATGACAAGGAGGGAGTAGTTCACCCTCGGGGCTGAGGGTATGTACCAGTAGCTATGTGCTTGATCTCTCTCTCTCTCGTGTTCTCTCTCGTGTTCCTCTATGGCACGATCTTGATGTATCCAGAGCTTTGCTATTGTAGTTGGATCTTATGATGTTTCTCCTCCTCTACTCTCTTGTGATGAATTGAGTTTCCCCTTTGAAGTTATCTTATCAGATTGAGTCTTTTATGAGAACACTTGATGTATGTCTTGGTGATCAACTTGCGGGTTTGGTGACATTGGGAACCTATGCATAAGGGTTGGCACACGTTCTTGACTCTCCGGTGGAAACTTCGGGGCACTCTTTGAAGTACTTTTATGTTGGTTGGATGAATCTGAGATTGTGTGATGCATATCGTATAATCATGCCCACGGATACTTGAGGTGACAATGGAGTATCTAGGTGACATTAGGGTTTTGGTTGATTTGTATCTTAAGGTGTTATTCTAGTACGAACTCTTTTATAGATTGATCCGAAAGAATAACTTTGAGGTGGTTTCGTACCCTACCATAATCTCTATGTTTGTTCTCCGCTATTAGTGGCTTTGGAGTGACTCTTTGTTGCATGTTGAGGGCTTGTTATATTATCAATCTATGTATTATTGTTGAGAGAACTTGCACTAGTGAAAGTATGAACCCTAGGCCTTGTTTCCTATCATTGCAATACCGTTTACGCTCACTTTTATCATTACTTACCTTGCTGTTTTTATTATTTAAGATTACAAAAACCTATATCTACTATCTGTTTTGCACTTGTATCATCATCTCTTCGCCGAACTAGTGCATCTATACAATTTACCATTGTATTGGGTGTGTTGGGGACACAAGAGACTCTTTGTTATTTGGTTGCAGGGTTGTTTGAGAGAGACCATCTTCATCCTACGCCTCCTACGGATTGATAAACCTTAGGTCATCCACTTGAGGGAAATTTGCTACTGTCCTACAAACCTGTGCACTTGCAGGCTCAACAACGTCTACAAGAAGAAGGTTGTGTAGTAGACATCAGTCTTCAATGTATTGCATGAAGGTGTGGCTTGTGAACTGCATGCCGTTGTCAGTGATGACTCTGTTTGGCACACCAAAGCGGCAAACTAGCCCCTTAAAGAATTTGATGGATGACTATGCAGTCACCTTCCTCACTACTTCCACCTCCAGCCACTTTGTGAACTTGTCAATTGCAACGTACAAGTACTCAAAGCCCCCGACGGCGCGGGGAAAATGGCCCAGTATGTCGAGCCCCCAGACCGAGAATGGACAGGAGAGATGGATTGTATGCAAGGATTGAGCTGGCTGATGAAGCTTCTTCGAATGGAACTGGCACGCTTCACACTTGGTTACTAGTGCCGTCGCATCCTGGAGGGCAGTGGGCCAGAAGAAACCTTGCCGGAAAGCCTTGCCGGCAAGGGCCCTCGACCCTTTGTGCGAGCCACATATGCCTCCATGTATCTCCGCCAACAGCTCCAGTCCTTCCTCCCAAGGTATGCACTTCAATTTCACTCCATTTGGTCTTTTTCTGTACAGAACATTGTCAACAAACTGGTACAGGGCAGACCAGCGGGCTACTTTCTCTGCTTCTTCCTGCTCCTCAGGAAGCTCCCCTGTTTGGAGGAATCAGACAGTATGCTGCGCCCATGCCGGAGCCTGTGGCTCGACAGCAAGGACCAAAGGCACTTCCTCTTCCATGGGAACGGTTGCCTCCACGGCAAGGGCTTGGCGCCCCGCCGGAGTCGGTTGTCCTACGGCAGGCTCGGCGTCCACGACAACATCTTCGCTAGCGGCCCCAGGGAGCTCGGTGGGGAAGTACTTGCCCGGGCCTAACTTCCTCCGCTTGTTCTGCTCTGTTGATGGTTCGACAGATGGTTGAGTTAACCGAAGCACGAAAGTACCTGGTTCCACAGGTAGCTTGAGGGCAGCGCGCTTCGACAAGTAGTCGGCGATGCCGTTCTCCACTCGGGGGACATGCTATGCCTGTATACCATCAAAGCGCTCCTCCAGTTTCCTCAATTCATCCACGTACGCTTCCATCAATGGGCTTTGATAATCCTTGTTGATCTGCCTGACGACAAGCTGTGAATCGCCCTTGACGATGAGCTTCTTGACCACGAGGTCTGCCGCGATCCTGTGAACGGCAAACAATCTCTCGTATTCAGCAGTGTTGTTTGTCGACATCTCCCTGGGAAAGTGCATCTGGATCACGTACTTGAGGTGTTCTCCAGTGGGTGCAACAAGCAGCACACCAGCACCGGCGCCTTGTAGCGAGAAAGCCCCATCAAAGCACATGATCCAGTTGCGACTTGTTTCCTTGCCGGGGAGAGTGGTCTCCTGGATATCTTCGTCGGGCGTCGAGGTCCATTCGGCAATGAACTCCGCCAAGACCATACTCTGAATCGTCGAGGTGCTTTCGAACTTCAACCCAAAACTCGACAGCTCCAAGGCCCATTCCACAATCCTCCCCATTGCATCTGGGTTATGTAGTATCCGTTGCAACGGGAGGCGGGTGAAGACGGTGATCTCGTGTACTTGGAAGTAATGACACAGCTTCCTCGAGGCCATAAGGAGGCCGAAGAGCAATTTATGCACACCGGAGTACCTCGACCTAGCGCCCTGCAAGAGGGAGCTGACAAAGTAAACCAGGTGCTGCATCATCTTCTTCTTCTGCACCACTTCACCTAGTTGCGTGGGCCCTGTCGCACTAGTGTTAGATCTTGCCGGGGGCTCAGCCTTGCCAGGACCAAGCCTTGCCGGGGAGAGCCCTGGCTCGCCATCCGTTAACTCTGCCGTTGCCGCTGCCTCTTCGTTGACCTCCCTCTGCGCCACCAGTGCGGTGCTAACCACTTGATTCGTTGCTGCTAGATACAGCAGCAACGGCTCTTGTGGTTTGGGCGCAACCAGCACTGGGGTGGAGGAGAGGTATTTCTTCAAATCCTACAGCGCTGCCTCGGCTTCCGGGGTCCACTCCATCGGGCCCACCTTCTTCAAAATCTTGAAAAAGGGAAGGGCACGCTCAGCGGACTTGGAGATGAATCTGCTCATGGCGGCAACGCAGCCAGTGAGCCGATGCAAATCCTTGATCCGCTTAGGTGCCTCAATCTGCTCGATGGCCTTGATCTTGTCTGGGTTCGCCTCGACCCCACGCTGTGACACAAAGAACCTCAGAAGTTTGCCGGACGGGACACCGAAGACACACTTCTCAAGGTTCAACTTGAGGTTGATCTTGCGCAAATTTGCAAACGTCTCTTCCAAGTCTTGCACAAGTGTCGCCTTGTCCCTGGTTTTGACCACTATGTCATCCATATAAGCTTCCATATTTCTATGGAGCTGGGGCTCAAAACCAATTTGGACTGCTCTTGCAAAGGTCGAGGAAGCACTCTTCAACCCGAAAGGCATCCGTAAAAAGCAATATGTACCACATGGGGTGATGAATGTTGTCTTCTCCTCATCTTCTCTTGTCATGAAAAGTTGGTGGTAGCCTGAGTAGGCGTCAAGGAATGATAACAGGTCGCACCCGGCCATGGGGTCAACAATCTGGTCAATGCGTGACAACGGGAAAGGATCTTTCGGACAAGCCTTATTGATATTCGTGTAATCAATACACAGCCTCCACTTCCCATTTGCCTTGCGCACCACCACCGATTGGCCAACCACGTCGGATGGAGTACCCCTCTTACCAAGCCTGCTGCCTCTAGCTTCCTGATCTCTTCCATGATGAACTCTTGCCACTCCAGAGCTTGCTTCCTGACCTTCTGTTTGACTGGCCACGCATGAGGACAGACAGCAAGATGGTGCTCAATCACTTCCCTGGGAGCGCCGGATATGTCGGATGCTTGCTACGCAAACACATCGACATTTGCCCGCAGGAAAGTGATGAGCTCGCCTTCCTATTTGTTGTCAAGGGTGGAGCTTATGGTGAAAGCCCCTCCCGTGCCGTCCTCTCTGATGGATACCTTCTTGGTCTCTGGTAGTGCAGCTCTAGAATTCTTGCTCTTGCCGGTGGAGCTCTCTGGCACGTCCTCGAAGGGAGCACAACACTCCAAGAGGTGCGCTTGCCGGACTGGGTGTGAGAGGTCTCGCCGGTCTTCTTCCTTCCCCTGGGACTCCAGCGATAGGAGCAAGTGCCTTAGCGGCAGCTGCTACAACTTCTTCCCGGTAGAGTTGGTCGGCGTAGGTCAGCGCATCCTTCTTGTCGGAGGGGACGGTGATGATGTTCATCGGCCCTGACATCTTCAGCGTGTTGTAGGCGTAATGTGACGCCGCCATGAACTTGGCGAGTGCCGGGCGGCCGAGGATCCCGTTTTAGGGCAAGGGGATCTCGGCCACATCAAAGACAATCCTCTCCGTCCTGTAGTTCAGCTCTTCCCCAAACGCCACGGGCAGTGTGTGACACTCCAAAATTTTTATTTTGGTTTTCAGCAAAAACTTTGTGGTTTTTGAAAAGAGGCCATTTAAAATTTTCCAGAAAACCTTCCTCTTAAAAACGTTCTTTTCTTTGGCAAGGACTTTATTTTTCTTCAAACTATGGTGTTTGATCTTTTGAAACTCCTTCTCTGTTGGTTCCCTCTCAAATTATTTTGGGAGTTTAATCTTTTTCTTTTAAAAAGAAACTTTATGAAAATTTGGGATTTTCATATCTTAGAAACCACCCATGGCTTTGTATTTTGCCCATGTGGTAAAACCCCTCCAAAACCTCCCCTCCTCCTTGAAATAAACCTGAGTTCTCTGTCCCAACTAATCAAAGCAAGTTTTGGATTTTATTCTAATTATTTTTCCCCTCAAATCATTTCTGAAAATTATTTGGAGCCTGAGAGATTTTCAAAGCAAGTACCCTTTTGCATTTGAGTTTTGACCTCAAACCAACCCCTCTGGGTTGTCCTTAGCATCCACAACCCAAAACCATCTTGATCCACTCCTCCTCTTTTCAAATTTTTCAAAATTCAGTCTCTGCAAGTTTGGACCAGATTTGCCAAATTTGGTGAAATTCATATCTACACTTCTCAAAAAATTCCACCAAAATTCAGGCATCCTACTGGAGCAATGAGAAGCCACTCCACCAAAAATCAGCTCAAGGAAAAATCCCTAGATGCCTAGAACATTCTGTCGAACACCTGAGCTGCACTGTTCCTTTGCAAATTCAGAAAAATTCAGTTTTCATTGTCATTTTCGTCCATCAGTTTCAGTCACGCGGCCACAGTGCGCTTGGCGCGTTGCACGCGGCTTCTTCTCCCTGGCCAGCACCCCCGCACGCGCTCTTGGCGTCTTCCCAGCGTCGGTGGCGCCCTGGCCGCCCGCGCCGGCGTGTCTTGCGGCGGCCGAAACCCCGTTACAGCCGACAGGGAACAAGAACGGCGGCTCAACGCTGTTCGGCGCCGCCCAACGCTTCTCCGCTCTCCGCGTGGCCTCATGCATGCCAGCGCACGCCCGTGGCACCGCCACCGTGTCCTGGCAAGCACGGGACGTGCTCCCTGCCGCCGACGGGCCTGCGCCGCCCCGTTCTGTCGAACTCACCCCAAAGCACCAAAGCCTAGCTCGATTAGCACCTAAACGGAACCGTGGACCTCCACGATGACGCCCAACGTCCTAATTACCCCCGACCAAGCCCTGCACCGCCGTAATCTTCACCGGAGACCCCGTTCACGGCCATCGCCTCGGACCGCCTATATAAAGGGCCCCCGAGCTCACCCTCGTGCACGCATCATCACTACACCTCACCAACGCCCCGCCAGGCCACTAGGAGGACCTCGAGGAGGTCTCCTTCCCCAGCTCCGGCCGCCCTGATCCGCCTCGGCCTCCACCTTGATTCGCTCCGGTGAGGCCGTCTCCGGCGCCCAAACCCCGTCAGTTACTCCCTCTAGCTACCAGAAGCCTAACCCCCTCCCCAATTTGATCACTGCAGCTCTCTCCGACGAAGTCCGCAACCACCCGAACCGCCGTCCGCCGGAGCAAAGCTCGCCTTCGACGTGGTACCCACCGGAGACCACCACCACCACCAACCGACGCGGAATGGCGCCCTGAACACGGAGGTACCCTCCGATCTCCCTGCCTCGCCGTGGATCGCCGCCGGCGACCACCGCGGCTCTCGGGCACCGGCGAACTCTGCCGCCCCGCTCAAATATTTAAACCTGACGGGCGGGACCCGCCTGTCAGCCTCTCTGTCCTGTCTAAACGAATCGCTTTCTGAAAACGCCTTCTGCCAAATACGCTTTCCCTCTGGGCTGGCGTAGTTGCTACCGAAGCGTTTTCTGTTTTTATAAGCTAGCCCCTGGAAACTTTCTGTTTCATTATAGATGAGTCCCTGGACAAAAACCTTTATAACTTTTTAACAGAAAAGTATTTTTGATTGATTCTTTTTCTGTCCTCTTCAGATTTTTGTCTAGTTTTTTATCAGATTTATTTGAAAATTATTTGGAATACTTTTTGTGCACCTCTTGGTATTTATGATAGCGCATATATCTTCTTTATACCGTAGATACCGAAGGAGGTGACGGAGCCGCGAACTTCACCGAGCTAGGCTCCGACTACTCCGAACCAGACAAGCATGTTTGAACTTTTGATATGATGAGTGTCTTGGCATGTTTTGCATTTAGTTAGTCTCATGGCATGTTGATGAACATACCGACGAATGTCATGTTACCTGAGACGATGAGGCAAGTGAGTTTCGAAAATCCATGAGTGGATGGATGTGAGTATGCATGGCCATGTGTTGGCATGAGGATGGGTAAGATGGCAGTGTTGTAGCATGCCAGGCTTATGCCAGACTATGTGACTTCAATGTCAACTCGTATCATTCCAGTTCTTTCCATTCTTCCTTCCTTGTACTACCACATGTTTTCCGCAAGGAATATGGCTTAGTAAGTTGTAAACTGCTTTCCTGGTACACACCAAAAAGGAGAGGCCGTGATGATGGTTCCATGGCCCTGGATTAAAGCCAGTCATCCGGTCAGGGGGCATGGGTGTTTCCGGTTGGGACCGAGAGGGGGGCACCCCTTAGAGCGCGCGTATATAAATTTGATCCCATGCTATTCGAGATTGTGATCTCCCCGTCTCAAAAGTTTTTCTTGGACGATGTCTAGGGTGATTCCTAGCATCGAGAGGTAGGATGGGTGTGTACTGGTTAGCTGTGTTTTCTACCGAAAAACCGTAAACGGAACTAGTCCTTCGTGACTACGGAAATCCGTTGGCTGTGGGAAAAATTTTGTACAAACTCTGCAGAGTCATATATTCCTTCAAATCATCTATTCCATGTCCAAGTTCGATATTATCTTATCCTGACCAAATGTCAGTTTTGAAGATAGAGACTCCGGTGAATCGTATGAGTGCTAAGTCCAGTTAAATGATTATTCCTGTGGATGGACTAACCCATTTATTTTCATGAATTGAATGTTTATTATGAGTAATATTTACTTGTGGATAAAAGCCCTTTCTGTGATGTCGCTCAGACGTCCGACTGTGGCATTTCTTTTAAAGCCCTTTCTGCGATGTCGCTCAGACGTCCGACTGTGGCATTTCTTTTAAAGCCCTTTATGTGGCGTCGCTCAGACGCCCGACTGTGGCATTTCTTTTAAAGCCCTTTCTGTGATGTCGCCCCGACGTCCGACTGTGGTATTTCTTTTAAAGCCCTTTATGTGGTGTCGCTAAGACGCCCGACTGTGGCATCATTTCCTTATATTTATTTGTTCACCTTTCGAGGCGTCGCTTCAGACACCCGATCGGTCTTCATTTGCGTTTTGTTGGGATTTCAGGCGGACTACCGCCGTTTCCCTTTTACTTACCTCGTTATGCTAATTAATTTTTGAATGTACATTGGTGAATTAATCATGACGCATCCATGCATGCATTTTTTATATCTTACGTCCGAACTGTCTTGCGAGTACTTTCAAAGTACTCACTGGCTTGTTGATTTGGCCAGATGCTGACGAAGGCGATCTCATGGATGAAGAATTTGATAGCGAGTCCGACGCCTAGAGGAGTCCCAGTTAGAATCGTGCGACCCTGGATTTGGTCACTATATTATATCCGCTTCCGCTACCAAATAAATTCATCGAGCCTCACCTCGACGCTCGATGAGATGCCAGTTTTAGAGTCTTGTATCCCTCTCCCCGCTGTGTTTATCCACCACCATCCTATCCTCGAGTCAGTAGTATGCCTCCACACCACTGTGTCTTGTCCGCCATTATGTATAATTATTGGCGTGCTTGTAATAATTTGGTTGAGCAACCGTAGTTCGACCCTGTAATATATTTTATGCTACTGGCTTATTGTATCAAGATTTTGTCTACCAGTGAGGAGGATTTCTCTCATACTGGACTCTATAGATTGGTTTCTCAATAAATATTTTTATTAGAAAACCGATCATGACAAGCTTGGTACCAGAGCCAGGCTGACTGTAGGAAGCCACTAGGTGTGATCGCTAATTGGTTATTAGCATAATAGAGCCATTTTATATTTTTCTGCAATTGTAGACATTTCTGATAGTCAGCATAAATTTATGATCTGACCATGCAGAATTTTTGCCTACTTTTGTAGATGGCCGACAACAGCTGCGAGTCTCAGACCTTCGCCAACGTGCCCGATGGGTTCGTCAAGCTTCTTTCCTTCATCGTTCAGGTCGCGATGGGGCCATCTATGCGCCCAGTCTTCACACTCTGCCAGCACCGAGTCAACGACAATCTGACCATGCACCAGGCCGCGGTGCAGTTCAAGGGAGGGCGTGGTGAGTTACGCCACTTCCGGTTCTTGGGAAGAGCCATGCCTACAGAGAGACATGCTATGCAGATGGCAGCCCGCGAGGCGATAGCTCGTCTCAGGGATGTCCTCCCCGTGATGAAGACTCGTCGTTACCGTTATCTTCCATGCCATGTGCCTTACACCTGTCACTACGCATTCTCCTACCCCAAGGGAGAACGAGACGAGGCTTTTGAGATGCTTATTGAGTATCTCCGGGCCCTAGAGGTAGCCTTCGACAACCTGGTGGACGACTTCGTGGCTGCCCGCATGGACTCAGTTCATGGCTGTGCTGCCAACAGGAGGGAGCTCCTACCCCCCGCACCGCCACTGACTTTGGTCTCGTCCTCAACATCTTATGCGCCTACTCGTCGCCTGCCTTCTACCGAAGAATTCAACCAAGTTATTGCGCCCACCCCAGTGCGCACTGCACCAACCTTCGCGCCCACTCCTGTTCGTGTTGTTCCGCCCCTGGCACGCGCTCCGTCCTCTCTGCGCAACACTACACGTATGGAGCCTATTAGCGAGGAGGAAGTCGAGTCCCCAGCCTCGCTACGCCTCACCCTCGGCAGGGCAAAGGAGGTCGTCAACATCTCCGCTTGAGTACACTTAGCCGCCATGTAATGTACCGCTTTGTATGATATGTTTATATGTACATAGGTTGTGAGAAGTAGCCTGTTTGTGCATCATATAGGATCTGGAGAAGTGCACTAGCCTAAATAACATGTCAGGATTATGTACGCATATCCTGAGTGATGTATTGTATAATTACCGCCCGCGTGTAAGATATATAATGAGCAGTCCTTCTCCGTGCGCAAGTCGATTTGTTTTTCTTAAGTAAGCTTGGTTATTTAATTTTATTTGCCAGCTTTATGCATTTATGGAATTGTTTTTACGACTCTTTCCGCTTTTCTTATGGGTTTTACAAAATATATCCCCAGAGTGAAAAATGTCTCGTCCTTGGACTCGCTCCATGCCAACTCCACCAGAGGAAAATTATGATACACAACCCAGCAACGAGTTCACTCAGGGACAGTCAAGCCAACAGGGCAGTGAATCGGCACTTTCAGAAATGTGCCGCCTTTATGAGCAGAGTCAGCAACAACATCGGGAAATGATGAACCAAGTCATCAACATGGGAAGTCACCATGGACAGTATCATCAGCATTCCAAGATATCTGAGCTACAGAAGACACGTCCTCAAACATTTTCTCATACTGACAAGCCTCTTGAAGCCGAGGATTGGCTTCGAGATATGGAGAGAAAATTAATTATTGCAAAATGTTCAGATCTCGAGAAAGTACTATATGCTCCGCACTATCTCACAGGAGCAGCTGCATCATGGTGGGAGAATTTTCTGCACATGCACCCCAACGAAAATGATATAACCTGGGATGATTTCAAGGAAGGTTTCCGTGGTGCACACATTCCCAAGAGTATTATGAAAATAAAGAAGAGAGAATTCGATGACCTCAAACAAAGGAACATGACAGTGTCAGAATACAACGGTCAATTTACCCTATTGTGTCGCTACGCCAATGAAGAACGTAGGACTGAAAGCAAGAAGATGGAGAAATTCCTTGATGGTCGGGCGCCCGCGCTTAAATGCCAACTGGTCGTGCACACTCTTCCAGATTTTAAAACACTAGTGGACAAAGCCATTACTCTGGAAAATGAGAGACGTAGCTTGGAGGATTTATGCAAGCGAAAAAGAGACCAGACTACTCTTGTGCGCAACCACCGAAGCAGGACAGATTTTCAGAAAGGTGGGACACACAAACCTACCACAAACATCTCTCTCCCAACCAAGAATTTCCATGCAAGGGACAAAGAGTTCACATATCGCCCAGGCGTTACTTGCTACACTTGTGGAGAAGAAGGGCACTACGCCAAACAGTGCCCCAAGCCAAGGAACTCGACCCCGAAGCCAAACAATGGTGGCAATAATTTAGCGCCCAAGCGCAACAATTTCAACCCCAACAACAACCACAGGAAGGGTCATCTAAACCACGTGACCAAAGAAGAAGCACAAAATGCTCCGGATATCGTACTCGGTACGTTTCCTGTCAACACAATACCTGCAACAGTTTTGTTTGATTCTGGAGCTTCTCACTCATTCATTTCGAAAAGTTTTGCTCTGCAAAATAATTTTTCGATGTTTCCATTGGAACAATCCATGATCATCAAGTCCCCTGGAATTCAGCAAGTTACTCAGAATTACTGTCAGAATGTGGTCATTGAGTTCGAAGGATTGAAATTTTTCGCCAATCTTATTGTGTTGGAAAATAAAGGACTGGATGTCATCCTAGGGATGGACTGGTTAACCACCAACAAAGGTTTTATTGACTGTTTCAACCGGACCGTGATTCTCACACACCACCATGGGAAGACAATAAAAGTATCAGCCAAGGAAAGAAAAATACCCCGACAGCCGAGATTGAATAAGGTGGACATTTCTGAGTTAAGCAAGGTTCCAATAGTATGTGAATTTCCAGACGTATTTCCCGAAGAACTACCAGGCATGCCACCAGACCGAGAAATAGAATTCAGCATTGAGCTAGCACCAGGAACCACCCCCATATACAAGAAACCATACAGAATGGCACCATCCGAGTTGATTGAGTTGAAGAAACAAATAAAGGAATTACTGGACAAAGGATACATTCGAGCCAGCTCCTCACCTTGGGGATCACCAATTTTATTTGCCAAAAAGAAGGATGGAACACTGAGATTGTGCATAGACTACCAAGCACTTAACATGGTCACAGTCAAGAACAAATACCCGATGCCACGAATAAATGATTTATTTGATCAGCTCGCTCAGGCCAAGGTATTCTCAAAGATTGACTTAAGGTCAGGATACCATCAATTAAAAGTGCGAACAGAAGATATCCCCAAAACAGCCTTCACCTCCAGATATGGACTATATGAGTTCACAGTTATGCCTTTTGGATTAACAAACGCCCCCGCATATTTTGTTCACCTCATGAACAAAGTATTTATGAAGTTTATGGACAAGTTCGTTGTGGTATTTATCGATGATATTCTGATATACTAAAAAACACCAGAAGAGCACGCGGAACATCTCAGGATTGTGCTAGGAGAACTCAGGAAACATCAATTGTATGCCAAGTTCAGCAAGTGCGAATTTTGGCTAAGGCAAGTAAGCTTCCTAGGTCACGTGCTGACCCAAGACAGTATCGCAGTGGACCCGGAGAAAGTTAGGGCCATACTTGACTGGAAGGCACCAGCCAGCGTAACGGACATACGAAGTTTCTTGGGAATGGCAGGATATTACCGCAAATTTATTGAAGGATTCTCCACCCTAGCCAAGCCAATGACGCAGTTGCTCAAGAAGGACAAGAAGTTTGAATGGACAGAAGCCTGTGAAAAAAGTTTCCAAGAGTTAAAACGGAAATTAACCACAGCACCGGTATTAATTGTGCCAGACATACACAAAAACTTTGTGGTGTATTGTGACGCATCCCGAAAAGGTCTCGGGTGCGTGTTGATGCAGGAAGGCAAGGTTGTCGCATACGCTTCACGACAACTCCGCAAGCATGAGGAAAATTATCCCACTCATGACTTAGAAATGGCAGCAGTCATTCATGCACTTAAGGAATGGAGGCATTTCTTACTTGGGAATCGATGTGAAATATACACGGACCATAAAATCTCAAATATATTTTCACACAGCCAGAACTAAACTTACGGCAACGACGCTGGCTGGAATTGGTAAAAGATTATGATGTTGGTATCCACTATCATCCAGGGAAAGCAAATGTAGTGGCCGATGCTCTTAGTCGAAACCCCAGCTCCGACGAAAACAATCTGCAAAGTTTGAGACCTGAATTCCAACAAGAATTTGCCAAACTCAACTTGTTAATGATCGCGGAAGGCACCATATCAAACTTGGAAATAAGGCCCGACCTTGTGGAGAGAATTAAAGAAGCTCAGCCTGGTCACCCCAGCATTGAAGGAATTAAAAGAAAGGTGAGTATGGGCAAGGCCTCGGAATTTGTCATAGGCGATGATGGAATATTACGGTACAGGGACAGACTCTGTGTGCCAAACATAGAGAACCTCAGGCAGCAAATCGTAGCTGAAGCACACACCACTCCATATTCAATCCACCCTGGAGGAACCAAAATGTATAAGGATATTCAGGAAATATTTTGGTGGCACGGTATGAAGAGGGACATAGCCACATTCGTTGCATGTTGCGATTCTTGTCAACGCATAAAAGTTGAGCACCAAAAACCAGCCGGACTACTGCAACCAAACAAAATACCTGAGTGGAAATGGGATGAAATAGGGATGGATTTTATTGTCGGAGTACCTCGGTCACGACACGGGTATGATGCCATATGGGTCATCACCGATAGATTAACCAAGGTGGCACATTTCATTCCAGTGAAGACAACCTACAACACTCAGAAGCTTGCCAGGATTTATCTCTCCCATATAGTTTGTCTGCATGGAGTCCCGAAGACTATAATCTCCGACGGAGGCACTCAGTTTGTCTCGAGATTCTGAGATCATTTACAACAGGCTCTGGGAACTCAATTGGCCTTCAGCACAGCGTACCATCCCCAGACTGATGGACAGACTGAACGCATAAAATTTTAGAAGACATGCTGAGAGCATGTGTCCTCACCTATGGAACCAGTTGGGAAGAAAGCCTGCCATATGCCGAGTTCGCATACAACAACAGTTACCAGGCCAGCCTGCAAATGGCACCTTTTGAAGCCCTATACGGACGTAGATGTCGTACCCCGCTAAATTGGCCAGAGACCGGAGACAGCCGTATCTTCGGCCCAGACGTGCTCAAAGAAGCCGAGGAAAAAGTCAAGCTAATCAGGGACCGACTCAAGACCGCTCAAAGCCGACAGAAGAGTTATTACGATCAGAAACATCGTGGGGTCAATTATGAACCCAGTGAATTTGTGTACCTACGAGTATCACCTATGAAGGGACTTCAACGGTTTAAGATTAAAGGAAAGTTAGCACCAAGATTCATTGGACCATTCTGCATAATGGCACGAAGAGGCACTGTAGCCTACCAGCTAGAGTTACCCGAAGACTTGTCCGACATTCACGACGTGTTCCACGTCTCTCAATTGAGGAAGTGCGTAAGCAAACTAGAGAAACAAGTATCCCATGAGAACATTGAAGTACAACCAGATCTCACCTACCGAGAACGCCCAGTAAAAATATTAGAGGACTCTGAAAGGAGAACCCGAGAAAAGACCATCAAGTTTTTCAGAGTTCAGTGGAGCAATCACACCGAAAGCGAAGCAACTTGGGAAAGAGAGGATTTTCTTCGGACAGAGCATCCACACTTATTTGAGGAACAGCTGAAATCTCGGGGACGAGATTTTTCCTAAGGGGGTAGGTGTTGTGACACTCCAAAATTTATATTTTGGTTTTCAGCAAAAACTTTGTGGTTTTTGAAAAGAGGCCATTTAAAATTTTCCAGAAAACCTTCCTCTTAAAAACTTTCTTTTCTTTGGCAAGGACTTCATTTTTCTTCAAACTATGGTGTTTGATCTTTTGAAACTCCTTCTCTGTTGGTTCCCTCTCAAATTATTTTGGGAGTTTAATCTTTTTCTTTTAAAAAGAAACTTTATGAAAATTTGGGATTTTCATATCTTAGAAACCACCCATGGCTTTGTATTTTGCCCATGTGGTAAAACCCCTCCAAAACCTCCCCTCCTCCTTGAAATCAACCTAAGTTCTCTGTCCCAACTAATCCAAGCAAGTTTTGTATTTTATTCTAATTGTTTTTCCCCTCAAATCATTTCTGAAAATTATTTGGAGCCTGAGAGATTTTCAAAGCAAGTACCCTTTTGCATTTGAGTTTTGACCTCAAACCAACCCCTCTGGATTGTCCTTAGCATCCACAACCCAGAACCATCTTGATCCACTCCTCCTCTTTTCAAATGTTTCAAAATCCAGTCTCTGCAAGTTTGGACCAGATTTGCCAAATTTGGTGAAATTCATATCTACACTTCTCCAAAAATTCCACCAAAATTCAGGCAGCCTACTGGAGCAATGAGAAGCCACTCCACCAAAAATCAGCTCAAGGAAAAATCCCTAGATGCCTAGAACATTTTGTCGAACACCTGAGCTGCACTGTTCCTTTGCAAATTCAGAAAAATTCAGTTTTCAGTGTCGTTTTCGTCCGTCAGTTTCAGTCACGCGGCCACAGTGCGCTTGGCGCGTTGCACGCGACTTCTTCTCCCTGGCCAGCACCCCCGCACGCGCTCTTGGCATCTTCCCGGCGTCGGTGGCGCCCTGGCCGCCCGCGCCGGCATGTCTTGCGGCGGCCGAAACCCCGTTACAGCCGACAGGGAACAAGAACGGCGGCTCAACGCCGTTCGGCGCCGCCCAACGCTTCTCCGCTCTCCGCGTGGCCTCATGCATGCCAGCGCACGCCCGTGGCACCGCCACCGTGTCCCGGCAAGCACGGGACGTGCTCCCTGCCGCCGACGGGCCCGCGCCGCCCCGTTCTGTCGAACTCACCCCAAAGCACCAAACCCCAGCTCGATTAGCACCTAAACGGAACCGTGGACCTCCACGATGACGCCCAACGTCCTAATTACCCCCGACCAAGCCCTGCACCGCCGTAATCTTCACCGGAGACCCCGTTCACGGCCACCGCCTCGGACCGCCTATATAAAGGGCCCCCGAGCTCACCCTCGTGCACGCATCATCACTACACCTCACCAACGCCCCGCCAGGCCACTAGGAGGACCTCGAGGAGGTCTCCTTCCCCAGCTCCGGCCGCCCCGATCCGCCTCGGCCTCCACCTCGATTCGCTCCGGCGAGGCCGTCTCCGGCTCCCAAACCCCGTCAGTTACTCCCTCTAGCTACCAGAAGCCTAACCCCCTCCCCAATTTGATCACTGCAGCTCTCTCCGACGAAGTCCGCAACCACCCGAACCGCCGTCCGCCGGAGCAAAGCTCGCCGTCGACGTGGTACCCACCGGCGAACACCACCACCACCAACCGACGCGGAATGGCGCCCTGAACACGGAGGTACCCTCCGATCTCCCTGCCTCGCCGTGGATCACTGCCGGCGACCACCGCGGCTCTCGGGCACCGGCGAACTCTGCCGCCCCGTTCAAATATTTAAACCTGACGGGCGGGACCCGCCTGTCAGCCTCACTGTCCTGTCTAAACGAATCGCTTTCTGAAAACGCCTTCTTCCAAATACACTTTCCCTCTGGGCTGGCGTAGTTGCTACCGAAGCGTTTTCTGTTTTTATAAGCTAGCCCCTGGAAACTTTCTATTTCATTACAGATGAGTCCCTGGACAAAAACCTTTATAAGTTTTTAACAGAAAAGTATTTTTGATTGATTCTTTTTCTGTCCTCTTCAGATTTTTGTCTAGTTGTTTATCAGATTTATTTGAAAATTATTTGGAATACTTTTTGTGCACCTCTTGGTATTTACGATAGCGCATATATCTTCTTTATACCGTAGATACCGAAGGAGGTGACGGAGCCGCGAACTTCACCGAGCTAGGCTCCGACTACTCCGAACCAGGCAAGCATGTTTGAACTTTTGATATGATGAGTGTCTTGGCATGTTTTGCATTTAGTTAGTCTCATGGCATGTTGATGAACATACCGACGAATGTCATGTTACCTGAGACGATGAGTCAAGTGAGTTTCGAAAATCCATGAGTGGATGGATGCGAGTATGCATGGCCATGTGTTGGCATGAGGATGGGTAAGATGGCAGTGTTGTAGCATGCCAGGCTTATGCCAGACTATGTGACTTCAATGTCAACTCGTATCATTCCAGTTCTTTCCATTCTTCCTTCCTTGTACTACCACATGTTTTCCGCAAGGAATATGGCTTAGTAAGTTGTAAACCGCTTTCCTGGTACACACCAAAAAGGAGAGGCCGTGATGATGGTTCCATGGCCCTGGATTAAAGCCAGTCATCCGGTCAGGGGGCATGGGTGTTTCCGGTTGGGACCGAGAGGGGGGCACCCCTTAGAGCGCGCGTATATAAATTTGATCCCATGCTATTCGAGATTGTGATCTCCCCGTCTCAAAAGTTTTTCTTGGACAATGTCTAGGGTGATTCCTAGCATCGAGAGGTAGGATGGGTGTGTACTGGTTAGCTGTGTTTTCTACCGAAAAACCGTAAACGGAACTAGTCCTTCGTGACTATGGAAATCCATTGGCTGTGGGAAAAATTTTGTACAAACTCTGCAGAGTCATATATTCCTTCAAATCATCTATTCCATGTCCAAGTTCGATATTATCTTATCCTGACCAAATGTCAGTTTTGAAGACAGAGACTCCGGTGAATCGTATGAGTGCTAAGTCCAGATAAATGATTATTCCTGTGGATGGACTAACCCATTTATTTTCATGAATTGAATGTTTATTATGAGTAATATTTACTTGTGGATAAAAGCCCTTTCTGTGATGTCGCTCAAACGTCCGACTGTGGCATTTCTTTTAAAGCCCTTTCTGCGATGTCGCTCAGACGTCCGACTGTGGCATTTCTTTTAAAGCCCTTTATGTGGCGTCGCTCAGATGCCCGACTGTGGCATTTCTTTTAAAGCCCTTTCTGTGATGTCGCCCCGACGTCCGACTGTGGTATTTCTTTTAAAGCCCTTTATGTGGTGTCGCTAAGACAGTCGACTGTGGCATCATTTCCTTATATTTATTTGTTCACCTTTCGAGGCGTCGCTTCAGACACCCGATCGGTCTTCATTTGCGTTTTGTTGGGATTTCAGGCGGACTATCGCCGTTTCCCTTTTACTTACCTCGTTATGCTAATTAATTTTTGAATGTACATTGGTGAATTAATCATGACGCATCCATGCATGCATTTGTTATATCTTACGTCCGAACTGTCTTGCGAGTACTTTCAAAGTACTCACTGGCTTGTTGATTTGGCCAGATGCTGACGAAGGCGATCTCATGGATGAAGAATTTGATAGCGAGTCCGACGCCTAGAGGAGTCCCAGTCAGTCTCGTGCGACCCTGGATTTGGTCACTGTATTATATCCGCTTCCGCTACCAAATAAATTCATCGAGCCTCACCTCGACGCTCGATGAGATGCCAGTTTTAGAGTCTTGTATCCCTCTCCCCGCTGTGTTTATCCACCACCATCCTATCCTCGAGTCAGTAGTATGCCTCCACACCACTGTGTCTTGTCCGCCATTATGTATAATTATTGGCGTGCTTGTAATAATTTGGTTGAGCAACCGTAGTTTGACCCTGTAATATATTTTATGCTACTGGCTTATTGTATCAAGATTTTGTCTACCAGTGAGGAGGATTTCTCTCATACTGGACTCAATAGATTGGTTTCTCAATAAATAATTTTATTGGTAAACCGGTCGTGACACAGTGTGACCTTACCCTTTGGCTGGCTTCTCCCCGAATTGACCCCTTGGAACGTGCCCGTCCTCTTCGAGGTCTCCATCAGGAATTTGCAGCCTTTCGACCACAATCGGCGAGATCAAGTTCAGACCAGCCCCATCGTCAACTAGCATCTTCGTCACTCGGAGGTTGCGGGTTGTTGGTGAAACCAACAATGACAGACACCCGACCGTGATTGTGCGATCAGGGTGGTCCTCGGTGTCAAAGATGATAGGCGTGCTGGAGCACTTCAGTGGCTTCCGTGCATAGAGTGACGGTTCCACCGATGTGATCTCACGCGCCCACTGCTTGAGTTGGCGGTGAGAGGTGCGCAGCGAGGCGCCACCATCGATGCACATGGCCTTTGTAGCTTTCTGAAACTAGTGGTCGCCGGACTCATCGTCCTCGTCATGATCATCATCTTCCTGCTTCTTATCGCGGCCCTGGGCGGGCCTGTCTTGCTGGTTATCCTTGCCGCGGCGGCCTCCCTGGCCACCACGCCTCTTGCCGGATATCCTTTGGCATCATCTTGACCCTTCTCCTTGTCCCGCCTCTCGTATTCGGCTTTCTGCTTCTCAGCGAGCAGCTCGACTTGTCAGCAGTTCTGGAGGTCGTGGCCTTTGGTGCGATGGATCTTGCAATACTGCTTGTCGGAGCCCCCTGGCTTGTCGGCATCCACCAAGGCCCAACAAGCGTCACACCCGGCAACTTCCTTGTTGGGGTCGCACACCTTGTCCTTCTTGGCGGCGCCGGTGTCATCGGAACCCTCGACAGCAAGTACAGTCTTGCCTTTGTGCTTCCTGTTACGGTGCCGACCCTTCTTCACAGGGGCAGCAGTGTCATCGTCCGTGGAGTCGGTTTCCGTGCCGGCATCCTCGTCGGGGTACTTCCGCCCCTCTTCAGCCCGAGTGTACCTATTGGCCAGGACATAAAGTTCGGCCACATCCCTGACCTTGTTCATTGCCAGCTCCTCACGCATCTTGCGGTTTCGCACATTCTGATGGAATGCGCTGATCACGACGGCGGGATGAACGTCCGGGATGTTATACTTCACTCGGCTAAACCTTTGGATGTACTTGCGCATGTTTTCTCCTTCCTTCTGGGGGATAATATGCAGGTCGCTTCCCTAGCCATGAGCTTGATGGCCTCCAGTGAAGGCGCCAATGAACTCATGGCACAGATCCGACCAAGAGGAAATGGAGTCCACCGGCAAGTGCATCAACCATGACATGACATTGGGATTGAGTGCCAAAGGGAAGTAATTGGCAAGCACCTTATCGTCGCGGGCTCCAGCAGCTTGCATCGCGATGGTGTAGATGCTGAGGAACTCTGACGGATGAGTCTTGCCGTTGTACTTCTCGCCAACGTCGGGCTTGAACGTGCGGTGGGAGGGCCACTAGAACTGCCACAACTTACGGGTGAAGGCCGAACAACCCACCTCGTAGGGTAGGCCACCATAGCCTGGCGGTGCTGGGTGGTCCATAGTGATTCCTGCCTGGCTGTATGATTGGTGGAGTGCATCACGCCGGCGCTCGATGGTCGTTTGAGCGTCTTCAAGGGATCGCTCCCGAAGAACTTGACGCTGGTCGCGGTGGGCTCACGGATCGGACGACGCTATGGAGATATCATCGCATGCGTCATCCCGACGGATTGACACCCATGGTGGCTGGCGTGGGGGAGGAGAATGCACCGTGGCTGCATCGCCCCGGCCATTCCACCGCCGGCATGCGGTGGCTCGACGGAGCGACGGCCTACGGGCCCCACTGGTCGCGGCTCATCTTTGTTGGCGATGCCGACGAGGCTCCGGACAGTGTCTCTCCACTCGTCGAGCCTCTCTGCAGCAGGAGGAGAATAGAGGAGCAGCTGCGCGCGCGCCAGAGCTTCTGCTGGTGTGGGCGGCGGCGAAAGCTGCATGGACCGTGACACACTTCGACTTCTAACTATGTTAGAAGGAGCTCTATCACGGCCCTGCGGCTGTCCGCCATTTTTGCTAGCACCTCGGTGCGCCTGCTGGCCTTCCTCATCCCGTGAAGGACGTGCGGGACTCTTCCAACGGCGGCTCCCAGGGTCACTAGCGGGGTGGCGCTGCTCGTCGCGCACAACTTGGGAAGAACGCGCCATGGGTGCCGGTGTTGGTGTCTTGGAGGCCGCCGCGCCACCATCGGGCGGCCCAACGATGCCTCTGGAGGGCCCCCGCCGCCTGCGGGGGCCCCAACTCTGTCTCTGGAGTTTGCGACGTGCGGCCCGTCATCTGGTGCACGAACGACGCCGCTCGCTAGGTTTGGACTGCCAGGGTGATGTGGGTGTTTGCGGGCCACACCGTGGGTTCTTTCTGCGACCGGTCTGCTAGTGGCCCGTACCGGTACAGGCAGTCCTGTCCCAGACGAACCGATCGCTGTGGTCATCCTCCTCTTGGGAGCCATGGCAACGAAGAGCTGTTCGACTAGCTGCTAAACCAGATCTTCACGGCTGCAGCCCCTACCTGGCACGCCAAAGATGTCGGTGGAAACGACACCTATGGGATCACGGGAATCGCTACTATGGTTGCGGGGCGTGGGTTCGTGAGAAGAGTGGGATCAGCAATCAGCACAAGCACATGGGTCGTTTACCCAGGTTCGGGCCGCGGAGACGCGTAACACCCTAGTCCTGCTTTGATGTGTATATCGGTGTTCTTGGAGTTCTTGAGCTAGCTACGATGAGTGTAACTTGTCCCAGGGTCCGAATCCTTCTCCTAGCTCGCTATGGAGACCACCTGGATATTCGATGCGGCTTGTTTTCTCCCTGGCTGTTGCAACGTGTGTTCGGCGATTGTATTGCCGGACAGGCCTTCCGAATAATTGGGTCCTCAAAGTATATAATAAAAAAGAAAACAGCAGAATAGAGAGCCCCTAAGTGCGGTTGAGCCGCATTCTGGGCATGCCGTTAACAGGCTTGTGCAAGGCGACCTCCCAGACTCCAGGCCAGAAGGGGGTAAAGCCCCAGAGGGATCTAAGTCCGGCTCTGGGCCGGGCACAGCTCCGGAACCATCAACGGTTCCAGAGTCCGACAGGTGGTGCCTTCATAAGAAGGGCAAGCCTACGACACCGGTGACCTCCGTCCAACCGGAGGCGCCGGAAAATTTGCTGGAGGTGCTTAACGGCGCCTCCATTGATGAGGAACACAGCACTGTTATGAGTGCGGTGATTCAGAAGGTTCAGTCTACCAAGAGCGGGCTGACGGAAGCCTGCACAAGCCTGTTAACAGGCTTTGAGGTATGTATTCAAAACATATAAAAATGTTACCGCATAGACAGTAGCCCCTGATGCTCAGTTTGGCGTTCGGAAAGAAAAGCCGAGCTGAGGATCTAAAAAGATATACGCAGGAGTCTAACATAAATGTGTCAATATGGGAATGAAGGCTGCACTGCTGACCTCTGCCGCACTGACTGCGGAGGTCAATGTATTGAAGCAGAGCCTCGAGCGGTCCGAGAACGAGCTCGGCCGTGCCAAGAAGCAGCTCGAGGACAAGGAAGGTAAGTGATACCTTATTAAAGTAGTACCTTACAGAAAAGGATTTGGTTGCAAAAAATGACAGGAATAATGTGGGTATCGTAGAGGCCATGAATGAGGTGGCGACCCTGAAGGAGGCGGTGTCCAAGACCGAAAGCAGTGCGGCCTTGGAGCGCACCGAGCGAGAGAAGAAAGAGGCGCGGGTGGCGGAGGTGCGGCAAGAGCTCCAGGATCTCGCGGAAAAACACGAGGGTTTGGAGCGTGACTCGAAGAATCGAGAGTCCGAGCTTGCCTCGGCTCTTGAGAGTGCCAAAGCCGCCAAGGCCGAAGCCCAAAAAGCCCTCCAGGAAATTGAGGCGATAAAGAAGATAGCGGCGGGTAAGGCCTTCTTCATGCAAAGCAAGCACGTGAAAGTGAATTATTTGTTACTTACCCGAATCCGGAGCTCTCTAGGGGCTTTCACAGATCTGCCCCGCAGTATGTCCAATGCTGCCATATTCTACCGGGCCGAGGAAGGAAGCTCGACGGAGAAGGTATTCTGGTCTCAGTATGCTGAGGCCGGACATCCGGTGCCCCTGAGCGACCAGCTAAAGCAGCTGGTCGAGCTCCACAAGGTGGTCGAACAGGCCATGAAGGGCCTCATAGTTCGGCTGTGGCCTAAGGAGGCAATGCCTGGGAGCTACTTCGGTCTGGTGCAGCGGCTGGTCGATGCCTGTCCATGGATTGAAGTCATCAAGCACTCCGCCTGCATTGAGGGTGCCCGTCGGGCCCTTGCCCGTGCTAAAGTGCAGTGGGGCAAGATGGACACTAAGAAGCTTGTGACGGACCCGCCACCGCTGGGCAAGGAGTATCGCACGCCCAAGATGTATTATAAGGGCATCCTGAAGGGTGCCCGCATTATAGCGGATGAGTGCTCCAAAGATGTAATTTTTTAGTAGGCTCGCATTTGTTATCCTGTACGCTGAAAACTTTGTTCATATGTGTTAAGCAACATTTGTTTAATTTAAAAAATTACCTTCTGTGCGGCCGTTTATTAAATCTAAGAGATGCAAGTCATCGGCTTCTACCCCCATGCCATGAGTGCTGGGGTGTTTGGGATAAACCTGAGCGCTCTTGTTCCCATTCTTGGGTCCATCTAGGGAGGTGCTCAGCACAACGAACCAGGCCATCAGACTTATAATGCTTTATCACTCTCACTTAGCCATAGAATTCTATAATTTTAAATTTCGGCGAAGCCCCTAGTATTCGGAAGACCGAGTTCGGGGTGCTATCCACTCTTAGGCCAGATAAATCCGGCTCCTCGCTCTAAGCGGCATAAGTCTTTAAGGACTCGAAAAACCTCGCGAACAGCGACTGGTCTCTCGCACTATCATGACGGTCAATTTTAGCTTTCTCTACTGAGGTGTTAACCCAGCTCAACTGGGACAAAATCGCAGTACTTCTCCCAGCGCTATCTTAGCCAACAATGCGGAACGTAAGGTACCAAAACATGGGAGCCGGGCAAACCCAACTATTGACCCAAGACATGATTCGGAGCCGATGCATATAGTGCTATAAGTTCGGGGTGCCGCACTCATGAGAGTGTTCGGTCTTCTCACACCATATTATGAGGCGCTTAAGCCATTGGTGTATTGGCTGTACCAAAGTGTACGGTTGCCTAATGTCATGACTAAACATATTTGTATAAAAATAAATGAATACAATAATAGATAAGAGCTGTGTATTGTTTATTAAAAAGAGCTGTTATGAAAGAAGAATGATACAAATAGTGCGATAAGCAAGGGATGGGATTATTTGACATGTCCCCCTCCAGGGGCAAGCTGCGGGTCTTTAAGTAAAAACAGGTATTTAACTCATTATAGAGATCACCTGGACATTCGACGCAGCTTGTTCTCGCCCTGGTTGTTGCATCGTGTGTTCGGCAAGTGTACTGCCGGACAGGCCTTCTGGATAGTTGGGTCCTGAAAGTATGTAAAAAAAGAAAATGGCAGAATAGGGAGCCCCGAAGTGCGGTTGAGCCGCATTCTGGGCGTGCCGTAGTTGTGCCCCTCCCCTTATGGCCATGGTATTTTTAAAGCGTAAGTATGTACGCGTGGTACCGATATCACCATCTGGCGAGGGTTGGGGTTGGGGCCACACTGCTATGCTTGCTCATAACGTGCCAGCCGGCTTTGTTGGAGGTTGCTTCGGGCGCGCTTGACGTTGTCCGGACGTTTAACACCTGGATTGGGGAGCTGCCTTGAGAGGCTGCTCTGTACTTCCGCCGCCAGGGTCGCTGTGTGCTCCTCCATTCGGAGAGAGCATTCGGTGTTTCCATTTACCGTAATGACTCCGCGAGGACCTGGCATCTTGAGCTTGAGATATGCGTAGTGCGGCACCGCATTGAATTTTGCAAATGCGGTTCGTCCGAGCAGGGCGTGATAGCCACTGCGGAATGGGACTATGTCGAAGATTAAATCTTCGCTTCGGAAATTATCCGGGGATCCGAAGACCACTTCGAGTGTAACCGAGCCTGTACAGCTGGCTTCTACACCTGGTATGACGCCTTTAAAGGTTGTCTTTGTGGGTTTAATCCTTGACGGCTCTATACCAATTTTGTGCACTATATCCTGATAAAGCAAGTTCAGGCTACTGCCGCCGTCCATGAGGACTCTAGTGAGGTGAAATCTGTCAATGATTGGGTCTAGGACCAATGCGGCGAATCAGCCGTGACGGATGCTAGTGCGGTGGTCCCTTCGATCAAAAGTGATCGGGCAGGAGGACCATGGGTTGAACTTTGGGGCGACTGGCTCCAACACATAGACGTCCTTGAGGGCACGCTTCCGCTCCCTTTTGGGGATGTGGGTTGCATATATCATGTTCACCGTCCGCACTTGCGGGGGGAAGCCCTTCTGTCCTCTGTTGTTTGGTGGCCGGGGCTCCTCCTCGTCATCGCTACGCAGCCCCTTGTCTCTGGTTTCGGCACTTAGGTTGCCTGCCTGCTTGAACACCCAACAATCCCTGTTGGTGTGGTTGGCTGGTTGTTCGGGGGTGCCATGTATCTGGCACAAGCGATCGAGTATCTGGTCTAGGTTGGATGGGCCTGGAGGGTTTCTTTTGAATGGCTTCTTCTGCTGACCGGGTTTAGAGCCTCGGAATCTGGCATTGACTGTTGTATCCTCAGTATTGTCGCCATTAATGCGGCGCTTGTGCTTGTTGCGACGTGACCTGCCATTGTTGTCGTTGGTATCCGAATTGCCAGGGCTCTTGGTTATGTTATTGCTACGAGCTAGCCAGCTGTCTTCGCCCGCGCAAAAGCGGGTCATGTGTGTTGTGAGGGCTGCCATAGAGTTCGGCTTTTCCTGTCCTAGGTGTCGGGCAAGCCATTCATCTCGGATGTTGTGCCTGAATGCTGCAAGGGCCTCGGCGTCCGGACAGTCGACTATTTGATTTTTCTTGGTTAGGAACCGTGTCCAGAATTGTCTGGCCGATTCCTCTGGCTGCTAGATTATGTGGCTTAGGTCGTCGGCGTCTGGTGGTCGCACATAAGTGCCCTGGAAGTTATCGAGGAATGCGGATTCCAGGTCCTCCCAGCAACTAATTGACTCTGCTGGCAGGCTGTTAAGCCAATGTCGAGCTGGTCCTTTGAGCTTAAGCGGGAGGTATTTGATGGCATGTAGATCATCACCACGAGCCATGTGGATATGAAGGAGATAATCCTCGATCCATACCGCGGGATCAGTTGTGCCATCGTATGATTCGATGTTTACGGGTTTAAAGCCCTCGGGGATTTGATGATCCATTACTTCGTCTGTGAAGCACAGTGGGTGTGCGGCGCCCCTGTACTGGGCTATGTCGCGATGTATC
Source organism: Triticum dicoccoides (assembly GCF_002162155.2). NCBI lineage: Eukaryota > Viridiplantae > Streptophyta > Magnoliopsida > Poales > Poaceae > Triticum > Triticum dicoccoides. The sequence goes on from NC_041385.1 coordinate 201,159,191, forward strand.
TCGGATGAGCTTTGTCTGTTGTATTCGGCCTGGCCGTATGGTTATCGTCCCGTGATGTGGGGCGCCCACGCGATCCGTAGATCGATCTTGTCAGCCTTGCCTTATCCTCCATTATGTCTCGCAGGTCTGTTGCATTTCCCCGTGCTCTGGTATTTTTAGAGCGGCGCCGGGGTGCGGTTGGGTTGAGGGCCGAAGGGCCTCTCTGTCGCAGCCACGGGGTGGCCGATTTGGTGCATCGTACGCTGGTGATGTAGGTTTAGTTGCTTCCTCCTCTAGTTGGGGTAGCAGCCTGCGCTTTGGGTAACTCTTGGAGGGGCGTTCGAGTTTATACTCTTCGGCTACCAGGGCTTTGGTCCATTTGTCGGCTAGCAGGTCTTGGTCAGCTCTAAGCTGCTGCTGTTTTTTCTTGAGGCTGCTTGCCGTGGCCATAAGCCTGCGTTTGAAACGCTCTTGGTCGACGGGATCCTCTCGCACGACGAATTCGAAGTCGTCGAGGCTTGCCTCGTCTTCGGAGGGAGGCATATAATTGTCGTGCTCATCCTCTTTGTCTGCCGCTCTCTCATGAGGGCTGGCTCCTTCGTCCTCCCGCGCTGAATCCTGTTGGAGGGGGTTGTCTTCGGCACTGTCCGGGGTGTTGACGTCTCCGGTGCCGGATTTGCCGTTCTTGCTTTGGCGGGATTTAGAGCGGCGCTGCTGACGTCGGCTCTTGGGTTGCTTCTTGGAGGGGTCATCCTCCTCTTTTTCATCTCCATCCCCTGCTTTGGGGGTGTCCACCATGTATATGTCATATGACGAGGTGGCCTTCCAGTGCCCTATTGGTGCTGGTTCTTGGTCGTCTCCTTCATTGGCGTCCATACGGTCGATGTCTTCGGAGTCGAAGTCTAGCATGTTGGTTAGATCGTCGACAGTGGCTACAAAGTGGGTGGTGGGTGGGTTTCGAATTTCCTCGTCGTCCGTATCCCAACCCTGCTGACCATAGTCCGTCCAGGGCTCTCCTGACAAGGAGAGAGATTTTAGTGAATCTAGGATATCACCAAAGGGAGAGTGCTGAAAGATGTCCGCGGCGGTGAACTCCATGATCGGAGCCCAATCGGGTTCAATCGGAAGGGGTGAGGAGTATTCGGAGTCCGAAATGGAGTCCGGCACCTCGGAGTCATGGGCCTTGCAAAGGACTAGGCTGGTATTCAGCTCTATCGCCGTAGAGATTGCGGCTCCCGGGGCGGCGTCCAACCGTCCGTCCCCGACTAGCACAGTCGGCTCTGAGCTAATGGTCGGAGCGGACACCTGAGCGGCACTCTGGGCGCTGTCCGGCGGCAGAGCTAGATCATTCCCATCGAGACAGTGCGACACGCTCGGCCGTGGCTCGAATCCGTCGAAGATCAAGTCCCCGCGGATGTCGGCCGTGTAGTTTAAGCTTCCAAACCTGACCTGATGGCCAGGGGCATAGCTTCCGATCTGCTCTAGATGGCGAACCGAGTTGGCCCGCAGTGCGAAGCCGCCGAATACAAAGATCTGTCCGGGGAGAAAAGTCTCACCCTGGACCGCGTCGTGGTTGATGATCGAAGAAGCCATCGGGCCTAAAGGTGACGACACAGAGGAACTCTCAATAAAAGCACCAATGTCGGTGTCAAAACCGGCGGATCTCGGGTAGGGGGTCCCGAACTGTGCGTCTAGGCGGATGGTAACAGGAGACAAGGGACACGATGTTTTTACCCAGGTTCGGGCCCTCTCGGTGGAGGTAAAACCCTACTCCTGCTTGATTGATATTGATGATATGGGTATTACAAGAGTTGATCTACCACGAGATCAGAGAGGCTAAACCATAGAATCTAGCCTATGGTATGATTGTTATCTGTCCTACGGACTAAAACTCTCTGGTTTATATAGACACCGGAGAGGGCTAGGGTTACACAGAGTCAGTTACAATGGGAGGAGATCTTCATATCGTATCGCAAAGCTTGCCTTGCACGCCAAGGAAAGTCCCTATCCAGACACGGGACGAAGTCTTCAATCATGTATCTTCATAGTCCGGGAGTCCGGCCAAAGGTCATAGTCCGGCCATCCGGACACCCCCTAATCTAGGACTCCCTCAGGTATCCTGCCTTATTGGATGATCATATTATGGGTCACTTGGGGGATTCCTTCTCAATAAGCATCGCTTAATAACCCTCTTGATCGGCTTGCATGCCTTATTATAGGTCAGTTGCGGGCTTCCTGCTCAATGAGCATAGCTTTATAACCCTCTTGATTGGCTTTCATGCCATGTTATAGGTCACTTGGAGGCTTCCTGCTCAATGAGCATAGCTTTTATAACCCTCTTGGCCGGCTTTCATGCCATAATGGGGTTAAACCTAATTGTTTGCAACTTGCTACTCGAATAGGTTACCCATCGTACTCTTGACAGTCAATCTTTTAATAAAACCCTGAACTCGTCAAGGTTAAATGGAAGCTTACACTACAAAAAAAATACACTTTCATGATGATACGTGTTTGTCACAGTAGGTCGCGTTTTTTGTCATGCACGTACATCCATGACGATTTTATGTCAGAATCAAGATAGTCATACCTGTGGTGTCGTGGAAGTGTTCCATGCCATTACTAAAATTATCATCACGGAAGTGTCCACTTCCATGACGATAAATCACGCGTCACAGAAGTGCTTTTGTCAGGGGTGACCGACACGTGGCATGCACCGTAATGGAACGCCGTTAAGCTATCGGGTCGGGTTTTGGATCCGATAACCCGTTAACAGCCCTGACCAGTGGAGATTTTCCACGTGTAAAATCATCATTCGCTGGAGGAAACACGTGTCAGCTCATCGTTGGGACAGATGTCATCCACTCATTGGACAGAAGGCACCTATGATACGTCAACACGTGGCATGGCCCAATAGAGGCCCATTCTTGTGAAAAGGCCGGCCTGTTTGACTTGGTGGCGGGCTGTTCGCATATACCCATTTACAGCCCGCTAACCCAAGGCCCGTTACGCCCTATATGAATTAGGCCTAGTAGCGTCATCTGGGCCATCCAATATGATTCCAGCCCGTTTTCACTTCTGGCGCATGTATGGACCATGACGTCTTTCGGCCCATATGAGGCCCTATGTAACTCTTGGCCTATTAACGGCCTGTGGTGAAACTGGCCCGTAATGAACAGTGTATCACTTCACACCCATTAACGGCCCGTGGTGAAACTGTCCCGTAATGAATAGTGTATCACTTTATACCCATTAACGACCCGTTATTCCGTTGGGCCCTTTCTAGCCCATGTTATCTTTCGGCCTTCTCAGAGCCCATTTATTCTTCGGCTCATTTCCAGCATTCTTTTACTTACGGCCTGTTACTATCATTTTCTCCTTGTGGGCCAAATTCAGCCTGTGGTTACAGTCGGCCCGTTTGTGGTCCGTTAATACGTTGGGCCGTTTTCATAGCATCATGAAATACGGCCTATTAACGATGGCCCATTGTGGTCGGCCCATGAATGGACGATTCCAACTCTAGCCCGTTTACGGCCATAATGCGGTCTGTTTGGCCCTTGTTTGGCCAATCGATCACACGGCCCGTATAAGGCCCATTGATGATACGGCCCGCAGAAGGCCCATTGTTTCTACGGCCCGTAGGAGGTCCATTGTTTCTACGGCCCGTAGAAAGCCCACTGTTTCTACGGCTAGTAGGAGGCCCAGTGTCACTACAGTAAATATTAGCCCATGGTTATTGTGGCCTAGTTTTAAAAAATAGGTTATTGCAGCCACTAGCAAACCGCGGAAAAAGAACTGCAATGACTACAAGCAAACAAATAAACAAGACAACAAGGAAATAAATAAGCAAGCAACTATCGCTAGGCATCATATCATATACACTGGTGCAAATATAGGGAACAAAGCAGCATCACGGCTATTACACATATTACATCCACTGGGCATCAAAGTTCACCACCAGTGCAAATATAGGGAACAAAGCAGCATATCATATACACTGGTTGTCAAAGTTGGCGACCAGCGCAAATAAACGCCGCAGCATAACAAATCCAGAACTAAAACCACTTCAGAAGATCTCAAGAAACAATATCCTGGGTACCCATAATGCTGGCAAGATGCTTAGCAAGCTTATTAACTTTCTCTTGTTTGGCGCTTAAGTCCTCCAGCGCTTGCTATTGCACCAGAAAATATGCATCTGAATTATGCAGGGACTTCCTCAGTCCTTCAGCTTCCTGACGCAGCACACCTGATCGATGTCTTTCAACTTGAAGTTGAGACTCAAGAAGACGAACTGATTCAGGCAGCAAGTTCGAAGAGCTTGTGCCAGCTGTAGTGGCCAGTAACTCGAACACTACATCAAGACAAGACTTTTGGGTTCCCTCTCCGTCGTCAAGATAGTTTTTATCAGCTTTCTTGGAGACCAACAGGGACGTCTCACTATCTTGAACCTTATCTGCATTACTTCCTTTACCATTGGATAACGCGGTACCGTTCTCCAATATTTTGTCCGCATTCTAAAAGAGAAACAAGTAGACACATCACATGTTACCATGTTGTATATGAAACTCATTTTGGTAAATGAGTTCAGTAGTAAAGTGGACATGATAACAACATGAAACAAACATATATCTATGTACCATGGTCACTTTATGGTCTATATCATTCTAGTTTTTGTTGCCAAATCAAGATAGAGAGACAGTTCAAATAATATTTGTTCAAGACAAAGCAGAATAGACAGAATATATCTGTGGGTAACTATAGAGCAATAACAACACTTGTAATATGCATGACATGAGAACATAACTGTTTATTCAATTGAAACTGAAATCAACATAGAGCGGGTTACAACAACAAACCAGTTAAAGAAACAGGTTTAAAACATACCTATTGCACCATAGGAGTTTCAATTCCATCCTTCAAATTTGAAAATAGTTGGTATGAGTAAATATAGTAATGCAAGAGCAAAGGAGTATGAACCATAGCTACAGAACCTGACCTGAGAACAAATCTTAGTCTCCTTTAAGCGTTGAGTTGGTTTTCAGAGTGGTGGTCCTCGTGCTTTGGGCACTGCAGTTCCCTTACTAACTGCTCGTGTTTGCGTGCTCTGTGGTGGAGACGGTGCTGTGTCAACTGGAACTGGGTTACTATCTGCCGGGGTTGGGGTTAGAAGGGGTGTATCTGGTTCTCTGTCCAACTGGGTAGGGGTACAATCTACGAGAGTCTGGGTTATGTGTGGTGGATCTGGTCCTTGGGCAAGTACAACCGTGATTCTATCTGCATCAACTGGTAGCACTATCATTTCTGAAGACCGTGTTGTTACTCCCTTAGATACTGCCATCACGCTCTCCAATTCAAATGGCTGATAAACAAGAAAAGTAATTGGAAGTATAGACATTGTATGATAGACTGGTGCAATGGATAGTGGGGAATAAAAGAGGGCATGAAATAATTCATATTTATGTTGTCTAATCAAATAGGATAGCATGACACAATTTCACATATATGATGGCTAACTAAACAGGATAGCATGACACAATTTCACATTATGATGGCTAACTAAAAAAGATGGAAAGACATAGTTCAAAATATGAGACTATGTAAACAGGATGACATGACATTGTTCAAAATATGAGACTACGTAAATAGGTTGGCATGCCATAATTCACATACATTCACGGATAGAATGCCATAATTCAAAATATGATGACTGTAAACACTAAAAAGGATGAGATGATATAACTACATGATGTCTTTATTAAATGGGTTGCCATGCCATAATTCAGATAGATGATGTGTATGTACTATGTAAAGATGATGGCATGATATAATTCAAATATATGATTTATATAGTAAGCAAGTAAGCAAATGGCAATCCACATATGATGTAAAAACTAAGCAATGCAAGACAACATGCATGACATGGGTAATATAACCCTCCCAAGTTTGAGCATAGACCTTAGGGGGGAAATAGGACTGGTCATGAGTCTCTGAATCCTCCTCTGAGGAGCTCTCTATAACCAGCAAGATGTCTGCTTCAGCAGGTAGCATTATCTGCTCTGAATACCTTGTTTTCACTCCAGATACTTCCATCACCACTTCAAATGGCTGATGCACAGGAAGAGTAGTTGAATATACAAATGTTGTCGACAAATGGAACACGTAATACAAAAAATGATAGCATGATATAATTCACATACATGATGATTGGCTAAACAACATGGCATTGCATAATTCACATATATAATGTCTTTGCAACAAGATAGCATTGTATAATTCACATATATAATGTCCTGCAACAAGATGTCAATGCATAATTCACATATATGGTAATTAGACACTGAACAGGTGGCATTCACACAAAGCATGTCTAAACTAATCAAATGACATAGCAATGTGAGACACCATACACACGATATGAGCAACATAACCCTGCCAAGTTAGAGCATACACCTTGGGGGGGGGATAGGACTGGTCATCTATCTCTGAATCCTCCTCTGACGAGCTATCCGTAACCAGCGAGATATGTGCTTCGTAAGATAGCATAGTGTGCTCTGAAGACCTTGTTTTCACTCCAGAATTTGCCATCACCGTGTCAAATGGCCGATGCACACGAAGAGCAGTTGAATGTACTAACATTGTTGACAAATGTAATATGTAACGGAAAAAAAGGATGGCCTGATATAATTTACATATAAGATGACTGGCTATGCAGGATGGCATTGCAAAATTCACATATATGATGCCTGGTTAAACAAGATGGCGTTGCATAATTCACATAAACTATGAATAAACGAAACAGATGGCATTCGCACAAAGGATGTCTAAACTAAGCAGATGACATATTTGATGTATAAAGTAAGGAATGCAAGACACCTTAGGCATGATATAACCAACATCAGCATGCCAAGTTAGAGCGAAGACCTCAGGGGGTAAATAGGAGTTGTCTTCTCCTTCTGAATCCCCCTCAGAACATATATCTTCCTCTCGATTACAATTGGAAATGCGTGGAGGGGGGTTGCCTTTGCGCCTACCATGGAGCGACGTCTGTATGCAATTTTATTGCCACACAAGGCTCGTCTCTTTTGCTCTACATGTTCAGTTCCATTGTTTACAATAACTGTCATGCATAGGAATAGAACATAGTGAGATTATGTAAGGAGTGCATGCAGAAATCCAGAGTGATGGTAGCAACTTGTGGATAGACCCAAAACCAATAATAGCAGGCAGATAATGGCTTCAGTTAAAAAATACAGATAATGGCTTCTTTACTGTTTGTTTCCCACCCAACATGAAACTCATAGTAGACACCGGAGATTAACCAGATAGTAGATAGATACTATAGATAGCGGCCCCGATATGTACCCCACAACCATTTAAAAACTCAAGTTTGACCATTAGTTTGGAGGTGACTCAAAGTCTAATCGGTGAACAGGACAATAAAGTAGCATGTAATATTAAGCGCTGCATAACGTAAGCAGACACGAAAGAGTGCGACCTCTCTTGCGGACCCGTGTAGTCCTCGAGGTCATCTGCTCGGTTGATGATGGTAATGTAGTTTTCATGGCTGCCAGCGGTGTTGAAGAAGATATGAGGCGGCGAAAGACAGTCTGGAGGCTGGATCCCTTCTGTGTTGGACCCTTCTGTCATTGGAGCAGATGGGTTGGGGTGGAAGACGGCGTAGCAGGAGCGGGATAAACCACACAAGGTTTTCTTTAACAACTATCTGTAAGAGAAATAATTCTGTAAGGGCTCGTTTCAATTGTAGGATTCCAACAATGCAGGGATAGGAAATAGACAAGAATAGGATACGGATGCACGTGCAAAATAGAGAATTTAGAAACACAGGATTTCTGCCAATCTGGGTGTTTGATTCACAACAATTGGAAGATCACAGGATGCAAAGAAGCATGGTGAGATTAAGTCAAACCACAAGAAAATGTACGGTTATAATGCTATTATGCTACTATCTCTTAGTCTTGTGCTTCATGAATATGAATTTGAAAAGGAGGACAAGTGAGAATTAAAATTCCTACGTTTTTTCTTTCAAGGAGACACTAAAGGAACAAATCCGTGTGCTCAGTGGACAATATATATAACATGTAGAGTAAAAAAGAGATGCAACAAGTTTACAACCTCTTTGGCAAAGCCATGTCGATCTCAGCGTGATTGGGTCGGCCGGTGAGGATGCTCCGGCTGACTTTGCTGTCGAAGGAGGGGAAGAAGATCTTAGGCATCTGGAGATGGAGCCCGAGGTACTGCTCCGCTGTGATGGAGGGTTTCGTCGTTGGAGCAGCTCCGGTGAGTTGTACGACGCCGAGGCTGAAGCAGGACAAGAGAGACAACGAACAACGTTAACCTGAGTGGAATTCTAATAGCATCTCCAATACATGACGTAAAATACATAACCACAAAGTGCTAGATGTAAAATACATCAGCCGCTCATCTCTGAACTTAACTATCGAAACTCAACTTAACTGTCGAAACTGAACTTAATTGTCGAAAGTGAACTTTGCTGTCGAAACTGAACGCACTAGCAAGGTGAGACTACACATCGGTCGACTGACTTTTTCGTCTCTGGTCAGTCGATTTTGCAGCCGTTGGATACGAAATTAAGGGCCTGCGGTTCATCTTCAACCTCCACCCCCCTGAGCCGCCAGCCACCACCGGCCAAACAGCAGCCCCCCGCCGCCCGCGGCCGGCGGTGCGCCGCCCCGCCCGCCTCGAAAACACTCCCCACCGCCGGTCCGCCGCTGCCCCGGCCATCCCTCTAGGCCCCCCCGTGCCGAGCTTTTTCTCCGGCAAACCCCACGCCACCGCCCCGCCAACGCCCCGCCACCGCCCGCGACCACCGCCCCCATCCTGAACCCTAAGATAGAT
>NC_041385.1:201168296-201192822 GCF_002162155.2 Triticum dicoccoides
CCTTCACCCCGGCGAGCCCCCCCCACACCCCCTGAAAATCGACTGACCCAAAAGTCGATTCAGTCGACTGAAGTGTAGTTAAATCGGAGCAGCATCGCAAGCAAGAGCAAGAGCGAGAGCAGCAGCGCGAGAAAGAGCAATAGCAAGAGCAGACCAGGCAGGGGACCGAGAGCAAGAGCAGAGGAGCAGCGCGAGTGAGAGCTAAAGCAGCAGCAGCTCCTACTATGCTCTTACGGTGGTGCAGGTGAAGACGGAGGTGTGGGAATGGAGGTAGCGCGAAAGACTAGGGGAACATCGGGGCAACTCCTTGGAGGTGGAGGACGGGGTGGCTGAGGTGGGACGATGAGATCGACGACGGGTCCACATCCGGTACGGTGGATGAGGGACGTCGAGGTGTTGCTGTGGACAACGTCGTCGGGGAAGAGGCTCCGGCTGGGTGGCGGACGGAGCAGGGTGTGGGGTTTCGTCGCGAGTTTTCACGGCCTCAGTGTACGAATGGGTGGCCGGATGGGATGGCAGTGGGGAACCATGGCTTAGAGACGCGCTTGTCCGAAATGTGGGGTAAGTTACGAAAGTACCCCCCACCGATTTGAGGTGGTTCTTTTGGTTCAGGGGTACCACGGGCATTTCACGTGTCGGGATTTCACAGGAGGTGTGAGTTTTCACGCGCGTTGTAATTTCGGAATAGCAAGGCACGGATTGTGATGGAGGTAGTTGTCGGAGCACAACGAGACAAAGATATATCTTAAATATTTCGGGCTAACAAGGCACGGGTTGAAATTTCCGGACAAGCCTAACGTGTACTATACCAAATGAATGCGCACTACAAATGTCATTCAAAACTTTGAATTCATGTTATGTTCAATTAAAATATTTCGCTACGTGTATAATGCATGCAACCTACTATTCAAATGAAAGTTTTAGTGCATTCCAAACGTATATACTCCCGCTTCAATATGAACTAAATTTGAATTCGTTTCTCTATTTGGATAAGATCTACAGTAATGATTGTTGTGAAGTCAAAGCATTTGAATTCGTTTCTATGTTATAATAAGATCAACAATCATCATTATTGTCAAGTTAAACCATCGTTTGTGTATTATCTTCACATCACACCACATGATTAGTTTCGAGTTACATATGAACTATGTGTACTATATGAACTCGAACTAGATTTTTTGAATCCACTTTATTTTAATTTCAAGTCACATTACATTTCTAGCTCTAGCTAGATCTTCATAATCTAAACCATGTCTCATATGTATAATGTGTTTGTCACATTATGCATGGTGCCCCGCTACGCCTACAAGTATTTAGATGTGAGTTGCAAACACCACACATTACCACAAATTCAAATAAAATGTGAGAATGTTCGATATATAGTATTGTTTAGATTGCTCGATATTTAGTTGTAAGCTGCAAAAGCCACACATTATCACAAATTCAAATAAAATGTGAGATTGTTTGATGTATTGTATGGTTTAGATTGTTCGGCATTTATCTGTGAGTTGCAAACGCCATGCGTTATCACATTATGGTATAACATGTGCACAACACGTGTATCACCGCTATATTCATGCATGCAATGTTTAAAACACTATGATCTCCTATTCAAATATATGAATCCGCTTTCATATCAAATTATGATCTTTGTTAGTCTCTTACACCCACACAATCCTCTAACCTTTGTAGCTACCACTAACTTTCTCTCGTGCATGCACACGCCCTCCAAGCCCCCCCTCCCTCGGCATTCTATCCATCGGGCACATTCATTTTTTTCTTTAGGTCGTTCTCCCAGAGTCTCCACAACTCCTTTCAGACACACACCGATCGATAAACCTCTCCAGCGATGCCTGCCTACAACATACACACACACACCTTCAATCTCCTCTATGTGTCCTTGCCTCGTGTCTCTCATACGGTCAGACACACATGTAAACTCTCGCCCCTCTTTTCATCGATCACACAACCGCACACTCCTCCCCCTATCTAGCTAGTAGTTGGGCCTCTCGCACCACCTCCTAGCTCCATTCTCTCTGTCTATGCGTCTCGCTGGGCCTTATTTGCCTCTAACAAATGGACGTACACCGACCGATCTGTCGCTATACATATAGCTAGCTAGGTCCTTATAACTCGTTTTTACCCACACATCAATCGATGTACCTCATTAGTTGTGTCTCTCCCTTCCTACGACAAACAACAATTGATCTATAAATCTAGTTAAGTTTGCTTACCAAACACATGGTTCCCCTTCATCATCCATGGATGCGTCCCAACAGATCTATCATGCACAGGCACACACAGAAACACATCCCCACTCTTATTGATAACATTGTAGTTCCACCCTCAGTTTGTCTAGTAGGCCTCTCCCAACATCTCCAAGAAGCAACTCCATCACCCATACAGCACACTACCCCTCTCCCTCCCTCTCCCTCCCTCTCTCTCTCCTCTCTCTCTCTGTCCCATCATATTTCCCATCCTTCAGTTATGTATGGATGTCGACCGATCTCCCTCAAGACATAGCTGTGTCTCTCCTTCTCAACACATATACGAGTCGTTCTACCTCTATAGTTAGGCCTCTGCCTACCCGTCCCCCCACCCCTCCCCCCCACACACACCGATACATCGAGCACTCTAGTCATGTCTCCCTACCATACACAAACTTGACATGTGCCCTCTAACGTTCCGGTAGGCCGGTCGCCCTATATCTTTGACTTGCACCCACCCACTTGATCCTCTCTTCGACTCTATCGATAGCTATAACCCCTCCCTCTCTTCTCATGGATTGCCTGACCCTCTATGTATGATATGGATCGGCCTCCATTTCACACACATTGCATGCAAAATTTTGTTTGAGATGTCATCGACACATATTCCCACAAATAATTCATGAAATCAACCCCCACCCCCACCCCATAACAAAAAACACTGATGAACGCGGTTTGTATCTCTCACACACACCCATGTAGGTGGGGGACGTGCACGAAGAGAAGAGGTGCATGCACGGCGCACGTACTCCCGTCTCTTTCCCAACCACACCCGCGCGGGTACATGTTGGAGCTCATTTCTGTACGAAAAAGGCAGCCCACGTGGTAATTTGGGATGTGTACTGGTTGTCCACTTGGTGGAGGGAGGATCGTCTACCACGAGTGAACAAACAAATTGCGACTTGACGCGTTATGTTAAATTGAAAAAAGAGGCAAATAATGTGGGGCCTACCTGGGAGGCAAGGCTCTATACACTTGAGTACTTTTGATGTGTCCCGTCAACTCGCAGAACGAGGAGAAGCTTACTTAGTACGCCGTCTCCGCCGCCCACGGGCACGGTGGCTCGCAGGATGAGGTGAAGCTTGCTCCGCCTTACGCCCGCTCCCTCGCCCATGCGCGCGGTGGCTCGCAGGACAAGGAGAAAAATTTACTACTCCCTCCGTTTACTCCTCGTCCCTACTACCTTCGTTATAGAGATTATATCATATTGTTTGGAATATATATGTCCTTTAGTAGATTTCAATATGAACTACTAGTACATACTCCAAACACTGATGTATATAGACGTATTTTAGAGTGTAGATTCACTCATTTTTCTCCGTATGTAGCACTCTCATTCGGTCTCATATAGCCAGAACGATATTACTGCACTACCATTATTACTCGACTTCCCGAAGAGGCGAAGAGCCAATAGCAAGGTTAATATTTTGGAGATGCCAAGCGCAAGGTTATATGAGAACGAGTAGTAGGTGCCGCGTCATTTATAAATAAAGTTGTTTTTCTTTAGTGGCACGTACACAATATGATAGGTTCATATGGAGAGAAAAGGAAACCGCTCCACTATATACATAGTCAGGACGGGCCAGCCTACACGGTTGCTTGCTGGGGTTGCTCTCTTCACACACTCTCGCACAAAACGACTGTGGCCACATCTCTAACATCCCGGCGGATCACGTCCGCTTGGGGAAGGGATGGATGCTTAGTGTAGATGCGGTGGCTGTCGCCGACGGTGAAATCCCACTGTCGGCATGTCCCAATTAGGGGTCCCCGCCGTTCTCTCGCACAAAGTCGGTGAGGTTGCCTTCGTCCCTTTCTTACTGCCGCGACATGGGCAGTTGCCACTTCCTGCCGCCCTCCTCAAGGTTGAGCTACGTCCCTCAGGTACAACTCCCTTTACAGCCGGCTTGCACCACTGCTCCAGCTGCCCACATCACTCCCTGTGGATATTTCTCTACTTCTTTGCCCCGCACATACCTGATACCTCTACTGGCTTCTACATACTGTATCTGTGATGAGTTTATGTCTCATCAACTAGTCCCAGTAATCTTATTGTAATCACGCTTCTTCAATTTCTTTGCCACAGGGATGCTCATCTCGATTTTGGTGAAACTACACAAAATGATCCGATGGTCAAAAGGTTGCAAACTTCATTTATTAGGAAGCTCGAACGTTGCCAGCAAATTGAAGCCTGGTAAGGCTTGACGGTTCAAGGGCTAAGGACTGCATGGATCGTTTTTTTCTTTAGCTGCCTCTGTTCCAAAATAAGTGTCAACTTTAGTAGTAGTACAACTTTGTACTAAAGTTTGCGCAAAGTTGAGACACTTATTTTGGAACGGAGAGAGTACATATTTGCTATGATTTGTAAATCATTGAGATGCAATAGCATGCATGTTAGTCTCCTTTGTATTTGATGAAATGTTGCAACGGGTAACCTTGGACGCAAGATACATGTTACAGAAGCTGGAAGCTTCATAGCATTGTACAAATTTATCTCGCTGATAAATTACTAGTACTTCCTCCGTTCCTAAATATAAGTCTTTGTAGAGATTTCACCATGAACCACATGCGGATGTATATAGATGCATTTTAAGTGTAGATTCATCCATTTTGTTCCATATGTACTTCACCTAGTGGAATCTCTACAAAGACTTATCTACTAGTAATAGCTAGCCCCCACTACTAGGAATTCTCTATCCTCTCCTTGAGCCACATCATCAAAATTGATGTATCCATTAGATGAAGTAAATCAGTCCATAATAGCCGTTTGATCTAGACATTGAGAGGCTCCGCACTAAGCCACATGCAAGCATGCAGAAATACCGTGGCACATGCATGTGAGTGGGTTTTAAATCACATCAACACGTCTGCATGCAAGCATGCACCGGTAGCATGCATGTAAGTGAGCTTTTAAGTCCCATTAACATGTCAAAAAGAAAAATATAATCCCATTATGCAGTAGGAGTTGGCTAATCTTTTTTCCTTACATGGAATGATCTAAATGATGATGGGAGTTTATTTAGTTTGGCTACGACATTTGTCATGCGGTTATAGAGTTTTATTTTTATTTCTATGAAATTGATAATTTTGCGTAGAGAGATATACCGCTGTTCTACGGCAACATGCGGGGACTCATCTAGTAATATTTAGGAACGGAGGGAGTACTATGTAAAGAGTTAGGTGTCGCACGGTGATAGTGTGAGGTGGTCCATGTAATCACTGAGCCTGTGTGTTTTCACTGCTCTTGCACTCCTCCGCTGTAAGAATGGAGAAAATTGTAATCTAGTATAGTACCTCCTTTCGCCGAAAACGTGGGACATCCAGCAGTCCTACCACCTCAGTAATAAAGACCAATGAGCCATCAAATCACATAGACCCAGCAGTAAGTTGGACGGACGAAGCAACCATCACTCTTGCGCCAGTGAGAGGTCGCGTCCGCTCTGCCCGGACATGAATGCGGCACCGATTCTTTGGAGCGGCGCTGACCGTTTCGGGCGGGAAGCGCGCGCAGGCGATGGAGGGGCTTTGGGTGGGCCAGGCTAGTCAGTAGCGGGCATGGCAGCTATCCGCATGTCCCTACCGGACACGCCCGAAAACGAGAGGATGCACCGACTCTCGCGGCTAAAATCATACACTACACACCATCTCTCTGTAGGAGTAGGTCGATCTGTCGCACTCTCTAACACATACATGCTGTTAAACACACACACGCACACGCACGCACCTTGGTCCCATTGCACCTTCTAACATGACTTACTACACCTAGACGGAGGGAATAGTAAGTATACGAGATACGATGGCACACTGACTTAAGTCGAATACAAGTGCCCAAAATTTGTGTGCATGTTATAATAAGGATTCACTTAAAATAGTACGTGAGCGAACAGAGGGATCAATTGGACAGTGTTCCCGAGCAGTAGTGAGATGTGTGAGGTAAGATACACCGCTGGCGCTTTTAATTTTTCTTATTAATTTGTTTGTTTCACCCTCTGACTGGTGGGACCCAACGTACTACATGGAGAGAGGTAAGGTGACTAAGGCTGCATTATTTCTGCACCACTATGGATAGTCTTACCACCAAAGCCACATGACACGATTATGATTGAAATCCCAATGACTCCCACACACACACACAAAACACGGCATGCTTGTCACATGAATGCAGGAATGTATAAAAGGTTATTTTCCTCTCGTTGAACATAACGGGAGGGTTGTGTAGCTGGTTAGCTTGTTCGCTCATCAAACTTGAGGTCTCGGGTTTGATAACTACACTTGAGCATAATTTGTGCCAGGAGGATTCTTTGACTGGTCAAAATGTTTTCTAGGGTTTGCACCCTTCACACTCTCTCTCCAGTATATATATACACGCTGGAGCCTCAGCGCTTGTAGTTGCTCTCTTCACACTCTCTCGCCCTGTCCTGCTGGAGCCTCAGCGCTTGTAGTTGCTCTCTTCACACTCTCTCGCCCTCTCCAGATCTAAACAAGACTACGTTGGCCTCTCTCTCCCCTCACTGCTGCTCAAAGAGCCGGCAGGAACCGTCCACTAGGAAGGGAAGGAGGTTTAACACTGTCGCCATCGGCGAGGGAGGGAGCCACTACTGGTGCAGCTGTTCACTTTCCACCCAGCGGCGTCGCGGGAGGACCTCCTACCCCTTCTTATTCGCCGTCGTCCCGTCGCCCACCGAACCACGCCCCAAGAACCTTAAGGTATAATTTACTTACTCCACATGCATTGCTCTAGCTGCATGTATACCGTGAATCTAGGACGTGGTTCAAAGGGGAAAGGAGTGGGGGAAAGTAGTGGGAAAAGTTGTATATATCATGAATCTAGGACGTGGTTCAAAGAGGAAATGAAGGGGAAAAGTTGTATAGCATGAATCTAGGACGTGGTTCAAAGAGGAAAGGAATGGGGAAAGTAGTGGGGAAAGTTGTATCGCATAAATGTAGGACGTGGTTCAAAGAGGAAAGGAAGGGGCAAAAGTACTAGTTCAAAAAGGAAAGGAAGGGACAAGGCTGTAGAGTTTGAGTAGGACTAGATTTGCTGCGCTCACATAGATAAAGGTGTTTAAAGATAACAAAACTAGGACCAACACAAATATGCTCCTTGGTTGTTTGTTCTTTGTTGCAACAGACTGTGCATGACCACAGTACATCGGTAGATGCACATGGCGCTGGTGCATCCACTGTCCCGTGCAACTCATTAGCTGTTGTTAATCTAAGGCCCTGTTTGGTTAAAAACTCCCTAGTCCCTACCTGCTTGGTTCCAGGGACTAAACATGGACTAGAGGTTATTAAATGACATGCTAAAATACCATGTTACCCCTAGTAATGAACTAATAGAAACAAGGTGCGATGCGTGGCAGGGACAACTGTTGGAAAAAGTCCCAAAAAGACTCCCTCGGGGTCTTCTTTCTTTAGTCCCAAATGCCCACTTTTAGTCCCTAAAAGTCCCTCCTGTTTGGTTTAGATGGGACTGACACGGAGTTTTTTTAGTCCCTACACCAAAATGTCCCTGTAAACAAACACCCTCTAATAATGCCGCTGGAAAATTGATGCAATGCCACCGTTAAAAAAATTACATGTTTAACGAATTTTATTCTTAATATAATCTCTATGTTAATATTAATCAATGCCACCATTTGAGAATTGCTACTGTCTTGCTTTCTTTCCCATTTAGATAAGGTAGATGCTTCTTTTTGTTGGCTTTGGTGTCATCCACCGTTATTGACCACTAATTGTTTCCTTTGCATCTCTGTGTAAATAGGGTTATCTACTTCACCTCGTTGCCATTGTGACCTTTTGTTGCACTACACAAAACACATTTGTTTTAAGAGTGTTTTGTGTAGTTTAACCAAAATGTCACACCGACAATGTTGCTTGATTGCTTGATCTTAGTGGAACTGCACAAGAGGAGATCTTACTTCCTATTCGTTAAGGCAAATTTGGTTTAGATCTTCTTCTTGTGAGTTGTTTGAATTCCACATCATGAGAGGTCAGTACTAGCCTTCTTTCACATGATTCTGCTGTGTGCTTTTATATGTTGTGCTACTTGTACGATAATGTTGCTTGATTTTAGTGAACTGCACAAATGGAGACAAGACTTCCAATCTGTATGTGCACCGTAATATCCCATTGAGGTAAGATAAGGATATTTCACAACTGCTGGCCTGTATTTTGCCACTTTCATCAGAAAATTAAGTTTAGTACTATACTTGTGCTCCCTAATTGACATGCCAAATCTTACATTGAAGGCGAAGCTTGTCTGTTATTGAACCAAGTGATGAAGGGGAAGATCAAGCGGAAGAAAAACAAAAATCAACTCCTAGTGCTGTAATGAAGCACTGGAATTGTGATGACACAAGTAATGATATAGTTTTGCATCTTAATTTATTGCTATGGCTGGAACGAGCAATTGTTTTGCCACTGATTTGATGCCACTCTTAATGTAATACGTTATTATCTCTACTTGTGCAAACAGGGATCTTCTTTGAAGATACCATATATTTTAGTGGAACTGCACAAGAAGATGCTGGAAACATTAAACTAATCGAGGAGTATATAGTAAGCATGGCCACCACCGTAGATAGCAACAGATGGTTCCGGAGAAGTGCTTCATCTGTATGCTCTACACAATAAGCCTCCTGACAAAGGTTGCTACTCGCCACTAATTTCATCCATATGATTGAGCTTTGTCATCTCTATTGGTGTTGTGCTACTGTTTAGATACTGTCATGAAAAAGTGGTATTGTCCTTGAGAAGTGCTTCATCTGTGCTGTTTTAAATATTTCCTTTCCTTTTTTTCGAGCAAACATGGATGCTAGCATTTAGTAGTCCTCTTGTCTTTGCACAACAGGATCATCTTCCTCTGAAGAATAATATGGAGTACGTGAAGTGACTTGTTCTGATTATGCCAGGATGAAGAAGCCCTATCTATCTTCTCATCAGAAGGAGCAGTTGAAGGATGGTTACATTACTCCCCACAAGACCAAACTAACTTCAGCTCAGAAGGACTGATAAATCTCCATTTTTTGCTGTGATGCGCGAGTACAATGTTGTTCTAGGATTCTTTCTGGTGAGTTCCATTTTTCTAAAAGTGTGCTCTACATGGACCATGTATGTGCCTGTTGTAACTGTCAATTCATAGTACAGTTTGCTTTATACTAATCACTTTTTTGTATTTGTGCAAACAGGGGTGCTCAGCTTGATTTCAATGGGAACTGCACAAAATGTTCATGAATACATCGAATCATTCATTTCCACCACAATAAAGGATGTGCCGATAAGTTCAAGGCGTTGCAACATATAAGGGCGAAATCATACAAGCTACGCGCGAATTTTGTTGATTTTGGTGGAACTGCACAAAGAGAACAACTGGTTTATTTAGCACGAGGTGCCATGTCAATGTCCGAACTGATGGCAAACCCTGCCCATTCCACAATCGTAGACATTTGATATTTTGGAATGGGACAACCTTGTCAAATTTTGCTCATTGATTTTAGCAAGACATGCGTTTGATATTTTCGAATGGGACGCCGTTTGCTGTCAGCAGCGTCGATCAAATTTTTCTTTATTCTTTAGTTTTGAAGTAAATATTGCCTCTGACATGTGAGTCGCTGAGATGCATAATCATTGATTGTTTTGAATGTTCTCTATGAATTGCCAGGCCTGTGTGTTTGATTGCAATGTACAGAAACGCTAAAAAGTTGCTCAAACTCTTTGTACTCCTTCTATTCCTTTTTTACTTCGCACATTGTGGAAGAGCATACTTTTTTGTATAAGATTGGTCAAAGTAGAGATACTTTGACTACAGACAAAACTTGTATGCAAACTAGAAAGGATCGGAGGGAGTACATGTGAAACTGTTGCAAACGAGGTGATCACCCTGGGAATAATGCTAGTACGTATTGTTTTGCATGTTCATCCAATGCCAGTGATACAGGAATTCGAACTAATCAAAATAAATTCATTCATACACTGTCGGATTTCATATAAACATGCCAGATTTAATTACATTTCATACATTCTTCAACTCAAAAGGGGTGCACTGGAGGTATAGTTAATTAACCAAAGCTACCCACTTGTGTCCTGCTGAGCCGAACAATAGCTTCAGTGACTTAACTGCAGGTGCAGTTGCGTAACTAACATGTGGCCTGTTGGGCCCACGTGTCAGTCAGCCAACTGCACCAGCAGTTAAGTAGAAGCAGCGTTCTTCTCCAGCACAGCTCTCTGACTCCACGTCGTCGCCAAGAAGCTAACCGGCCGTCAATGGTCAACCCGCCTAGCTTGGCTTCAACCAGAGGGTAGCAGCGGTGGCGTTACTTGTACCCGAGAGGCGGCGACCTACCGTGTTCTACTCTTCCTTGTTTTCTGTGTGGCGGGGCCTCGTTGGCAGCGGGGCGGGGCCTCGGCGGAGCCAGCAATGTCCTCTATCTCGTTGCCAGCGGGCGGCGCCTCAGCGGAGCGGTGGAAATCCTCCCCCACGTCGCCGGCAGGGTGGGGCCTCAGCTGAGCCGGTGATGTCCTCTGCCTCCTTGTTGGCGGGGCGGGGCCTCGGCGGAGCCGGAGGTGTCCTCTGTCTCGTTGTTGGCGCCGCCGGGCCTCGGCGGAGCCGGTGGTGTCCTCGGCCTCGTTGTTGGCGCCGCGGGGCCTTGGCGGAGCAGGGCCTCATTGACGCCAGCGGAGCGGGGACTCGTCGGAGTCGTCATTGTCCTCTGCCTCGTCCTCGGTCTTGCCAAACAGCGCCTTGATAACCCACAAGTATAGGGGATCGCAACAGTTTTCGAGGGTAGAGTATTCAACCCAAATTTATTGATTCGACACAAGGGGAGCCAGAGAATATTCTCAAGTATTAGCAGCTGAGTTGTCAATTCAACCACACCTGGAAACTTAGTATCTGCAGCAAAGTGTTTAGTAGCAAAGTAATATGATAGTGGTGGTAACGGTAACAAAAGTAAAGACATCAAAAGTAATGTTTTTGGTATTTTGTGGTGATTGTAATAGTAGCAACGGAAAAGTAAATAAGCGAGAACCAGTATATGGAAAACTCGTAGGCACCGGATTAGTGATGGATAATTATGCCAGATGCGGTTCGTCATGTAACAGTCATAACATAGGGTGACACAGAACTAGCTCCAATTCATCCATGTAATGTAGGCATGTATTCCGAATATAATCATACGTGCTTATGGAAAAGAACTTCATGACATATTTTGTCCTACCCTCCCGTGCCAGCGGGGTCCTATTGGAAACTAAGGGATATTAAGGCCTCCTTTTAATAGAGAACCGGAACAAAGCATTAGCACATAGTGAATACATGAACTCCTCAAACTATGGTCATCACCGGGAGTGGTCCCGATTATTGTCACTTCGGGGTTGCCGGATCATAACACATAGTAGGTGACTATAGACTTGCAAGATAGGATCAAGAACTCACATATATTCATGAAAACATAATAGGTTCAGATCTGAAATCATGGCACTCGGGCCCTAGTGATAAGCATTAAGCATAGCAAAGTCATAGCAACATCAATCTCAGAACATAGTAGATACTAGGGATCAAACCCTAACAAAACTAACTCAACTATAAGATAAATCTCATCCAACCCATCACCGTCCAGCAAGCCTACGATGGAATTACTCACGCACGGTGGTGAGCATCATGAAATTGGTGATGGAGGATGGTTGATGATGATGACGGCGACGAATCCCCCTCTCCGGAGCCCCGAACGGACTCCAGATCAGCCTCCCGAGAGAGATTAGGGCTTGGCGGCGGCTCTGTACCATAAAACGCAATGATTTCTTCTCTTTGATTTTTTCCTCCCCGAAAGCCAATATATGGAGTTGGACTTGGCGTCGGAGGGTCTCTAGGGGGCCCACGAGGTAGGGGGGCGCACCCCCACCCTCGTGGACAGGGTGTGGCCCCCCTGGTCTTCATCTTTGGCGAGGATTTTTTATTATTTATTCTAAGATATTCCATGGAGTTTCAGGTCATTCCGAGAACTTCTATTTTCTGCACATAAAACAACATCATGGCAATTCTGCTGAAAACAGCGCCAGTCCGGGTTAGTTCCATTCAAATCATACAAGTTAGAGTCCAAAACAAGGGCAAAAGTGTTTGGAGAAGTAGATACGACGGAGACGTATCAACTCCCCCAAGCTTTAACCCTTGCTTGTCCTCAAGCAATTCAGTTGACAAACTGAAAGAGAAAAAGAAAAACTTTTACAAACTCTGTTTGCTCTTGTTGTTGTACCTATGTCAAGCCAGCATTCAGGTTATCCGCAAAGATTATAACAAACCACATTTGCAATAATTCTCAGGTCTCATGTTTACTCATATCAATAACATAATCAGCTAGCAAGCCATAATAATAAATCTCGGATGACAACACTTTCTCAAAATAATCAAAATATGATATAACAAGATGGTATCTCGCTAGCCCTTTCTGAGACCGCAAAACATAAATGCAGAGCACCTTCAAAGATCAAGGACTGACTAGCCATTGTAATTCATGGTAAAAGAGATCCAATCATAGTCATACCCGATATAAATTAACAGTAATGAATGCAAATAACAGTTGTGCTCTCCAGTTAGTGCTTTTAATAAGAGGGTGATGACTCAACATAAAAGTAAATAGATAGGCCCTTCGTAGAGGGAAGCAGGGATTTGTAGAGGTGCCAGAGCTCGGTTGAAATAGAGATAAATTATATTT
This sequence comes from Triticum dicoccoides, assembly GCF_002162155.2. NCBI lineage: Eukaryota > Viridiplantae > Streptophyta > Magnoliopsida > Poales > Poaceae > Triticum > Triticum dicoccoides. The sequence goes on from NC_041385.1 coordinate 201,181,270, forward strand.
TGAGTGGCATACTTTCATTGTCAACATAACAACTAAGAGATGACGATATCTTCCATGCTAAACAAATTATAGGCGGTTCCCAAACAGAATGGTAAAGTTTATACTCCCCCTCCTCCACAAGCATCAATCCATGGCTTGCTCGAAACAACGAGTGCCTCCAACATTCAACGGGTCCCAGGGGTAGTTTTGTTTGCAATTATTTTGATTTAGTTTTCATAAAGCATGGGACTAGGCATCCCGGTGACCAGCCATTTTCTCGTGAATGAGGAGCGGAGTCCACTACTCTTGAGAATAACCCGCCTAACACGGAAGATAAGGGCATCCCTAGTTGATATATGAGCTATTCGAGCATGCAAAACAGAATGTTTATTTGAAGGTTTAGAGTTTGGCACATACAAATTTACTTGGAACGGAAGGTAGATACCGCATATAGGAAGGTATAGTGGACTCATATGGAATAACTTTGGGGTTTAAGGGATTGGATGCACAAGCAGTATTCCCGCTTAGTACAGGTGAAGGCTAGCAAAAGACTGGGAAGCGACCAACTAGAGAGCGACAACAGTCATGAACATGCATTAAAATTAATAAACATTGAATACAAGCATGAGTGGGATATAATCCGCCATGAACATAAATATCGTGAAGGCTATGTTGATTTGTTTCAACTACATGTGTGAACATGTGCCAAGTCAAGTCACTTAAATCATTCAAAGGAGGATACCACCCCATCATACCACATCACAACCATTTTAATAGCATGTTGGCACGCAAGGTAAAAAATTATAACTCATAGCTAATCAAGCATGGCACGAGCAACTATGATCTCTAATTGTCATTGCAAACATGTTTATTCATAATAAGCTGAATCAAGAACGATGAACTCATCATATTTACAAAAACAAGAGAGGTCGAGTTCATACCAGCTTTTCCCATCTCAGTCAGTCCATCATATATCATCATGATTGCCTTTCACTTGCACGACCGAACGATGTGAATAATAATAAGAGTGCACGTGCATTCTAAGCTGGAATCTACGAGCATTCAATAAACAGGAGAAGACAAGGCAATATGGGCTCTTGGTTAAATCAACAATGATGCATATAAGAGCCACTTCAACAATTTAATCAAGGTCTTCTCCTACTGACCCCCAAAGAAAAGAAAAGAAATAAAAACTATTTACACGGGAAAGCTCCCAACAAGAAAAAGAAGAACGGGAAATATTTTTGGGTTTTCTTTTTAATTACTACAGCAAAGAAATAAACTACTACTAATTTTTTTAGTTTTTTCTTAAGGTTTATTAAACACACAAGAAGAAAGCAGGAAAAAGAAAATAAACTGGCATGGATATTACAGTGAAAGAGTATGAGGACCGACATCTAGCAATGAGTGTGTGTGAACATGAATTTAATGTCGGTGGGAAATACGTACTCCCCAAAGCTTAGGCTTTTGGCCTAAGTTGGTCTATTGCCAGGGATAGCCTGGCGGATACCCGTTGGTGAAGCTGGGGTTATACTGCGATGCAGCGGCTATCACCTCCTGAGCTATAGCGTGGCATCGAGCAGCCTCCACTCTCCTCCCGTACTCATCTGCCTCCTCTCTGGTAATAATATATCTTCCTTTTGTCTGAGAATCAAAGAAGGCAGGAGCAGGAAGAGTAATATGGACTACATGTCGTTTGTTAAAGACTAGTCGATACTGGAGAGGTGGTTCAGTCCTCCCAACAAACTGGTGGGAAACCATAGAATCCAAATCTAAATAAGTAGGGGGTAACTCCATATCACCCTCACGAATGTCTATCTCAAGAAAATTAGCTAAGCGGGTTGCATAAATTTCTCCAAAGAAATCTCCGTTATGTCTATTATGATGCAACCTACGAGCTACAATGGCTCCCATATGATAAGATTGGTCTCCTAACACAACGCTTCTGAGAATGCTGAGATCAAGGGCACACATGTGACATGCTTCATCCTTAGCATTTATGCATCTACCTATGAAGAGAGCAAAATAATGTATAGCAGGAAAGTGAACGCTCCCTATAGTGGCTTGTGTTATATCTTTAGATTCCCCCACAGTTATTCTAGCAAGAAAGTCTCTGTATTCAGATTTAGGGGGATCCCTGACACTACCCCAAGATGGAAGTTTGCAAGCAAAAGTGAAATCCTCTAAGTCCATGGTATAAGATTTGTCATAAAGGTCAAACATGACAGAAGGAGAATTACGCGAAGATGAAAACTCAAACCTCCTCACAAATGAACTTGTGAGATCATGATACTGGGGGCATTTGTCAGCTTCAAAGTCCTCAAGACCGGTGTTACGCAAATATGCTCTAAATTCTTCTTTGATTCCCGCTTGATTCATAAAATTTTCTGAAGGCCATTCACAGGGCCTCACAGGAGCATCTCTTGGTGGTTCCTCGTCAGCATCACGCATTGCAAGCCTGGGACCTTGCTTCCTTGAAGAACCACCTTGGAACATCTTCCTAAACATATTGTTTACTCAAGGAACAATCTCCCCAAGCAGTTTTGCAAGAGGTGCTTTGAGCAAGGAGATCGAAAATCACAGCAACAGGGGCTGGAACTTGTGCTTGAGTTGGTTTTTCGTGTTTGTATGAGGCAGAGGAAGAAGATGGGTGCAAGGATAAGTGGAGGAGGGCCACCGTGGGCCCACAAGGCAGGGCGGCGCGCCCAGGGGGTAGGGCGCGCCCTCCACCCTTGTGGCCAGGTGGCAGCTCTCCCCGCGGTAATTTTTGCATAGTAAATCCTCAAATATTCCCGAAAAAATCATATTAAATTGGCATGGCATTCTAAGGACTTTTATTTTCGGGATATTTTCATATTGCACGGATAAGTCAGGAAACAGACAGAAAAAAATACTATTTTACTTTATTTTTTACTAAATAACAGAAAATATAAAGAGGGTACAGAAGGTTGTGCTTCTTGTTTCATCCATCTCGTGATCATCAAAATGAACCCACTAACAAGGTTGATCAAGTCTTGTTAACAAACTCATTCCGAATAACACGGAACCGGAGAAATTTCGAATAACACTAAGTTACCTCAACGGGGATATGAAAATCCCCAACAATAAGAATATCATACTTTTTCTTCATACTAGGGAGAGGAAATTCAAAACCTCCAAATATAATCGATGGAATTTTTCCAATAGAGTTAATACTATAAACTTGAGGTTGTTTCCTCGGAAAGTGTACCATGTGCTCATTACCATTAACATCAAAAGTGACATTGCCTTCGTTGCAATCAATAACAGCCCCTGCAGTATTAAGGAAAGGTCTTCCAAGAATAATAGACATACTATCATCCTCGGGAATATCAAGAATAACAAAGTCCGTTAAAATAGTAACGTTTGCAACTACAACAGGCACATCCTCACAAATACCGACAAGTATAGCAGTTGATTTATCTACCATTTGCAAAGATATTTTAGTAGGTGTCAACTTATTCAAGTCAAGTCTACGATATAAAGAGAGAGGCATAACACTAACACCGGCTCCAAGATCACATAAAGCAGTTTTAAGATAATTTCTCTTAATGGAGCATGGTATAGTAGGTACTCCTGGATCTCCAAGTTTCTTTGGTATTCCACCCTTAAAAGTATAATTAACAAGCATGGTGGAAATTTTAGCTTCCGGTGTCTTTCTATTATTAGTAATGATATCCTTCATATACTTAGCATAAGGATTTGTTTTGAGCACATCGGTTAATCGCATACGCAAAAAGATGGGTCTAATCATTTCAGCAAAGTGCTCAAAATCCTCATCATCCTTTTTCTTGGATGGTTTTGGAGGAAAAGGCATGGGTTTCTGAACCCATGGTTCCCTTTCTTTACCATGTTTCCTAGCAACGAAGTCTCTTTTATCATAATGTTGATTCCTTGATTGTGGGTTATCAAGAACAACAGCAGGTTCAACTTCTACATCATTATCATTAGTAGGTTGATCATCATCATTAATATTTTCACTAGGTTCATGTTCATTACCAGATTGAGTTTCAGCATCAGACATAGAGATATCATTTGGATTCTCAGGTGGTTCAGCAATATGTTCACTGGAAGTTTGCAAAGTCCTATCATTTTTCTTTTTCTTCCTTTTAGAAGAACTAGGTACATCAATATTATTTCTCTGAGAATCTTGCTCGATTCTCTTAGGGTGGCCTTCAGGATACAAAGGTTCCTGAGTCATTCTACCAGTTCTAGTAGCCACTCTAACAGCATAATCATTTTTCTTACTATTCATTTCATCAAGCACTTCTTTCTGAGCTTTAAGTACTTGTTCTACTTGAGTGGTAACCATAGATGCATATTTGCTAACAAGTTTAAGTTCACCTCTAATATTAGCCATAAAATCACCCAACCATTTAATCATAAAGGTATTCTGTTTTAATTGTCTACCAAAATAAGCATTAAAGTCATCTTTCTTAAACATAAAGTCATCAAACTCATCCAAGCACTGACTAGCAATTTTAGTAGGAGGGACTTCAGCTTTATCATATCTATAGAGAGAATTTACCTTTACTACCTGTGTCGGGATATCGGGATCAGGAGGTTCTTCAGTGAATAAGGAATTGAGATCATATACCTCTTCAACATGCGGTAAATTAAGACCGTGTATTTCTTCAATAGGAGGTAAATTCTTAACATCTTCAGCTTTAATACCTTTTTCTTTCATAGATTTCTTTGCCTCTTGCATATATTCGGGACTGAGAAATAGAACACCTCTCTTTTTCGGAGTTGGTTTAGTAGTAGGCTAAGTAATTGGCTCTGGAGCTGGCTCAGGAGGTGGCTCGGGAGGTGCCCAATTATTTTCATTTTTCAACATATTATTCAATAGAATTTCAGCTTCATCCGGTGTTCTTTCCCTGAAAAGAGAACCAACACAACTATCCAGGTAATCTCTAGAAGCATCAGTTAGTCCATTATAAAAGATATCAAGTATTTCAGGTTTCTTAAGAGGATGATCAGGCAAGGCATTAAGTAACTTGAGAAGCCTCCCCCAAGCTTGTGGGAGACTCTCTTCTTTAATTTGCACGAAGTTGTATATTTCCCTCAAAGCAGCTTGTTTCTTATGAGCAGGGAAATATTTAGCAGAGAAGTAATAAATAATACCCTGGGGACTACGCACACAACCAGGATCAAGAGAATTAAACCATATCTTAGCATCACCCTTTAATGAGAACGGAAATATTTTGAGTATATAAAGGTAGCACAATCTCTCATCATTAGTAAACAGGGTGGCTATATCATTTAACTTAGTAAGATGTGCCACAACAGTTTCAGATTCATAGCCATAGAAAGGATCAGATTCAACCAAAGTAATTATATCTGGATCAACAGAATATTCATAATAATCCTTATCGAGAACACATATAGGTGAAGTAGCAAAAGCAGGGTCGAGTTTCATTCTATCTCTAAGAGATTCTTTACTCCATTTAACTATCAGCCACTTTAGTTCATATCTATCCTGGCAGGCAAATAGCTGCAGAAGATTCTGCATCAAAAAGATAACCCTCAGGAATAGCAGGCATATTCTCATCATCACTCTCATCATCGTATTCAGAATCAATAATTTCTCTTTCTCTAGACCTAGAAATCTGTTGATCAAGAAATTTACCAAGGGGCACAGTAGTATCAAGCATAGAAGAAGTTTCATCATAAGTATCATGCATAGCAGAAGTGGCATCATCAATAACATGCGACATATCGGAACGAATAGCAGAAGCAGGTTTAGGTGTCTCTAGCTTACTCATAATATAAGGTGAATCAAGTGCAGAGCTAGATGGCAGTTCCTTACCTCCCCTCGTAGTTGAGGGATAAATTGCTGTCTTAGCGTCTTTCAAGTTCTTCATAGTGTCCAGCAGATATAAATCCCAAATGACTCAAAGAATAGAGCTATGCTCCTCGGTAACGGTGCCAGAAAAAGGTCTTCATAACCCACAAGTATGGGTGATCGCAACATTTTTCGAGGGTAGAGTATTCAACCCAAATTTATTGATTTGACACAAGGGGAGCCAAAGAATATTCTCAAGTATTAGCAGCTGAGTTGCCAATTCAACCACACCTGGAATCTTAATATCTGCAGCAAAGTGTTTAGTAGCAAAGTAATATGATAGTGGTGGTAACGGTAACAAAAGTAAAGATAGCAAAAGTAATGTTTTTGGTATTTTGTAGTGATTGTAACAGTAGCAACGGAAAAGTAAATAAGCGAGAACCAGTATATGGAAAACTCGTAGGCACCGGATTTGTGATGGATAATTATGCCGGATGCGGTTTGTCATGTAACCGTCATAACATAGGGTGACACAGAACTAGCTCCAATTCATCAATGTAATGTAGGCATGTATTCCGAATATAGTCATACGTGCTTATGGAAAAGAACTTGCATGACATCTTTTGTCCTACCCTCCCGTGGCAGCAGGGTGCTATTGGAAACTAAGGGATATTAAGGCCTCCTTTTAATAGTGAACCAGAACAAAGCATTAGCACATAGTGAATACATGAACTCCTCAAACTATGGTCATCACCGGGAGTGGTCCCGATTATTGTCACTTCGAGGTTGCCGGATCATAACACATAGTAGGTGACTATAGACTTGCAAGATAGGATCAGGAACTCACATATATTCATGAAAACATAATAGCTTCAGATCTGAAATCATGGCACTCGGGCCCTAGTGACAAGCATTAAGCATAGCAAAGTCACATCAACATCAATCTCAGAACATAGTGCATACTAGGGATCAAATCCTAACAAAGCTAACTCGATTACATGATAAATCTCATCCAACTCATCACCGTCCAGCAAGCCTACGATGGAATTACTCACGCACGGCGGTGAGCATCATGAAATTGGTGATGGAGGATGGTTGATGATGACAACGGCGACGAATCCCCCTCTCCGGAGCCCCGAACGGACTCCAGATCAGCCCTCCCGAGAGAGATTAGGGCTTGGCAGCGGCTCCATATCGTAAAACGCGATGATTTCTTCTCTCTGATTTTTTCCTCCCCGAAAGCCAATATATGGAGTTGGAGTTGGCGTCAGAGGGTCTCCAAGGGGCCCACGAGTTAGGGGGGCGCACCCCCCACCCTCGTGGACAGGGTGTGGGCCCCCTGGTCTTCATCTTTGGTGAGGATTTTTTATTATTTATTCTAAGATATTCCGTGGAGTTTCAGATCATTCCGAGAACTTTTGTTTTCTGCACATAAAACAACATCATGGCAATTCTGTTGAAAACAGCGTCAGTCCGGGTTAGTTCCATTCAAATCATACAAGTTAGAGTCCAAAACAAGGGCAAAAGTGTTTGGAAAAGTAGATACGACGGAGACGTATCACGCCTCGCCCGATTCATCGCCCTCTTTGCTAGCCTCTTTGTAGGCGGCTGCAGCCTCCGCCACCCGCATGCGGTACCGCCAGCGCTCGAGGCGGCCCTTGCGGGCGGAGTGGTACGAGTCGAGCAGCGCCTCCTGCTCCGCCCACTCCGCGGCGATCTGCTCCTCCACCTGCAGGTGCTCCTGGAGGAGATGGTGGTTGTAGGCGTCGTCGGCCTGCGCCTCCCGGAACTGCTCCTCACCATCTACCTCACCATGTCCATATATTGGGCACGGGCCTCGCCGATGGTCATGGTGCAATGCACCAGTGAGGATGGTGCGGAGGAGGGGGTTGGTGCCGGATCATCGACTACCATGTTCTCCATTAGGACGTCGTCGTCCTCCGGCTGCCTGCCGGCCAGCCGGTCGACAGCAATGGCTGCCATCTCCTTGTGGTCCATAGTCCGCCCATCCCGAAGAGCGCTGGAGCGCGAGGAATCCATGGTGGGCAGTAGTGGTGTGGATAGGAGAAAGGGAACGGATGCGGATGACTACGGCTATGGCCGGCGCAACATTTTATATAGCAATGGTGGGCGGGCGGAGGGACGGACATGTAGCGCCGGAGTAGCCGCCTCGGCAACCGCGTATCATTAATGTGTGCGGTAGATGGATGGACGGACGACACTTGTCTCGTTTGAAGGCGGAGCAATCGCCTGCACCGGCAAGCGGGGCGGGTAGCGCTGACTATTTCGGGCAAAAAGCGCGCGCGGGCGAGGAGATGACTTTACTTGGAGAGGATGACAATGGGGACCCACCAGGTCCATAGCCTCTTGTACGCAAGTGCCTCCTTATATATATAACTATAATTTATTTTGCTTCCTCCTGGTTTCCTGAAATCGCAGTCCCACACCATTGTCAACCTATGTACTCCCTCCTTTTCGGTTTATAGGGCTTATCTCAAAATTTTAGTTTTTCCATTTTATAAGGCTCAATTTGGTTGTTTTCCATCACATGTTCAGATTCCAAGGTGCATTAAATCATTGCATGCAAGTATTAAGAGAAAATTGACCAATGCATGTACTTTATGCATGCATGCATTGCAATTAATGCATTGATAAACATAATTTTTTGAGGATAACAAGAGCATTAATTAGGTGCCTTTGCAAAACTACAAAAAGTATTCCACCACTCGCCATCTACCTTGATTGGTGTGATTTTTGAATTGAGCATTATAAACAGGAAAGGAGGGAGTAGTCAATAAACGATAGAATTAAACAAGAAGCGGCCGACAGCTGGGACCAAGCAGCTCGAGCATTATTTGTGTTTTTGAGGTGTGAGCACTGCAGAGTTTTTCGGTGTTTATCCCAGATATTAATTTTTCTCCTCTGAACAACAACGAAAACATCGCTGCAGGTATTAACTGGGTGGGCTGTGGCCCGTCTAGCCCAGGACAGATATCCAGCCCAGATTTTAAATTTTTTCAAGCTGAAAATGGCTAGCCCGGTTATACTTTTTTTTAGGAATACCCAGGCAAGGTCAAGTTGTTATTCTTCGCCCCACTGGGCTGCAAATCTTTCCTAGGAGGTATGCATTAGGCTTAACAAGAAAATGGGCTTTAAGAAATAATAAATGGGATGTAATTATAAAAACTGGGTAGTAACTATAAAAAAATGCACCAAACAGTGATTACTTTATAAAATATTATTTTTGGATATTGAAAATTTTAATTTCATTAATTGTTGCGAGCGCAATGTTTCGTTGGATTTTTACGTAATATAAATTGATATTGTATTTAATCTGACTAGAAATTTCCGGATAAAAATATTCGGATCCCATCAAAATGTGGGAATTTTTTATTGAATTCTGTTTTGAACGGTTGGTTGAAATGGGCTGTACTTTTAACAAACTGTAAATGGCTGTAGTAAATTCCATTAGAATTCAAAAATGGCTAGACATTCTTACAAATCTCAAATGGGCTATAAGTTCTCTGCCACACACTTCGGGCCTTACTAAGATGTCGCGTCCCCTAAAAAAACAGAGTTGGCACATATGCAAGGCTTTGTCAACTTATAGTCAACACACGGTTCTAGCAGCAGTGGCTATTGGATGTCCATCCAACGGATGCCGTGCTTCTTCTTCAATCTCGGATATTCTAGCTTCACCCGCCCAAAAATGATTCCTCCCCCTGACATTTGGGTCGCACCATTTCAGAAGCTGACCTGTGGGCCTACTAAGTTGACGTACCAAGGGCTTTGTCAACTTAGTCAATATAAACGATTCTAGCTGCAGTGACCGTATGATGTCCATCCAACGGCCGTCGTGCTTCTTCAACCTCTGGTCTTCTTGCTCCAGCTGTCCAAAGCAGCACCGATCGTGTCGCCTCCTCCTGCCTCCCGTGGCCGGCTGTGCTGCCGCGGAGGCCTCACCGCCCCCTACTACTCCTACCGCTGGCCAGGCCATCCCTCCACTCACCCACACCCCTGTTATTCTGCAGTGATGACAGCATAGCCAAACCAGTGAACCCTCGTACTCCACTCCGCGTGTGCATCCACTGCAGCATCTTCCCCGGCTCCGCGTCGTCCTCTTCCTAGGCCTCGCCGTCGTCCACCGCGGTGGTGCTCTCGGCGCGGCGTGGTCAACATGGTCAAGGAATGACTTCCATCGGACATGGACTGTACGTGGAGAGGCTGGCAGCTGGGTCCACAGCAGCCGCAAGGAAGTGCCTCCTTATTATGCGCAAAATAATTATTCCTCCACCTGACAGCAGGGACCCACCGGACGGGCCACCATATTTTGCAAAAAAAAAATGATTCACCCCCTGACTGCTGGGACCCAGGAGCTACATCTTTGCATGCAAGGAAGTGCGTCCGAAAAAAAGCGATTCACCCCCCTGACTACTGGGACCCACCAGCTACAAACCCCACGCAAGGAAGTGCGTCCGAAAGAAAACGATTCGCCCCCTGACTGCTGGGACCCACCAGCTACACCTTCGCACGCAAGGAAGTGCGTCCGGGCAAAAAAAATGATTCACCCCCCTGACTGCTGGGACCCAGCAGCCACACCTTCGCACGCAAGGAAGTGAGTCCGAAAAAAAACCAAAACAATTCGCCCCCCTGACTGCTGGGACCCACCAGCTACATCTTCGCAAGCAAGGAAGTGCCTAGCAGTCGGGACCCCCCTGACTGCTGGTCGAAGCGTACGTAGCGTTGTCATCCTGGTCGCGAATGTATACGTACATACTGGTCGATGTAGAGGCGCGCACGTGTCATAGTAGAGGCAGGCATGTAGCATGTACACGTACGTATAGCGGCCAGGGTGCAAGAAAGAAAATACGGCCACGTATGTGTACATACGGGCGGGGTCTCGAACGCCTACTCGCGCATACGTACATGGCTGGGTCGGAACGGAGAAACAGCATCGTCGTCGTGTTCATGGGGAGGCAAGGGAATGTGTCGTGTTCATGGGGAGGCAACGGAATGCGTCATGTTCATCGGGAGGCAACGGAACGCGTGGGAGCCAACCGGCCGGGTCGGAACGGAATGCGTGGTCATGTTCATCGGGAGGGCTTGGATGGAACAGGCGATGGAAACGAGGCCTGGCGTACCGCACAACGGAGGAAACGGACCTCCTACGTTCGGAATGGGGTCCTGTTGATCGGGAAGGGTGTGGTGTACCGCAAAACGGAGGAAATGGACCTCCTACGGTCGAAACGGGGGTCCTGTTGATCGGGAGGGGTGTGGCGTACCGCAAAACGGACGAAACGGACCTCCTACGGTCGAAACGGGGGTCCTGTTGATCGGGAGGGGTGTGGCATACCACAAATTGGATGAAACGGACTTGTGTTGGAGCGCTACAGTCGAAACAGGGGTCCTGTTCATCGGGAGGGGTGTGGCGTACCGCAAAACGGGACTCCACGGGATACTGTTCATCTCCACCGTTGACCTCCTCCAGCCTCCACGGGCTACCGTCGACCTCCTCCAGCCTCCACGGGCTCCTGTTCATCCAGCCTCCACCGTGCACTACTCCACTGGCTCCTGTTCATCCAGCCTCCACCGCGCGCTACTCCCCCGGCTACTGTTCAACGACCCCTCCACCGTCTACTGTTCATCCAGCCCTCCACACCACGGGGTCCTGTTCAACCACCCCTCCACGGGCACCCCTCCACCGTCTATTGTTCATCCAGCGCTCCACACCACGGGGTCCTATTCATCCAGAGGCAACGCCACCGCTCACT
>NC_041385.1:201193000-201225397 GCF_002162155.2 Triticum dicoccoides
TGTTCATCGAATCGATCGACTTCAGTTAGCAGCAGTAGCGAAGGAATCGCTCGATCGGGTTCAGTTGATAGCCATCGATCGATCGCTCGGGTTCAGTAACGCGTAGTCTGCAGTGCAATCGCTCGGGTTCAGTTAGAGCCCAACGCCTCGCTCGGTTTCAGTTAGAGCCAACGCCTCGCACACACGCGCGTACATGTACGAGAGAAACGTGCATCGCTCGGCCCCCGACCTCCCACAGTAACCGGCAACTCCCCAAAATTTTCCTCCCCCTCGCTTCTACCACGGTTTTTTCTATCATGGACGGCCCGAAGAATGTCATGCAGCTGCGTCTCCGGCCCGCCCAGGATGAAAAGCCCATTTTTTGTCATGATTTTTTGTCATAGAAGTAGGAGCCCACCACATCTATGATGATATTGGGTTTTGTCACAATTATCGTCATAGAAGTGTCATATGTATGACAGATTTTTTTTTTCGTTCGGCCCAAAATGTGACGGATGTGTCTTTTTTTTGTAGTGTTATGTCATGTGAGAGCCGGCTTACATGAGCTAGGATAAACTCACCTGTCTATTGTAGTCATTCCGTTATGTGGCTCGTTCATGCTCTTAATAGTCAATCTTTTCAATATGACCCTGAACTAGTTAAGGTTTAAACGACGAATTTATGTCACATGAGAGCCGCCTTACGGGATGAACGACTTTCATGCAAAGCTTATTTGAAGCAAAACTTGAGTTAAAAAAAACAGAGCTAGTCTCTATTGGTCGTGTCTTCAAAGCAAACATTTTATACTCTGTCATCATCATACATTGCATCATCATACCATGCATCATATATGCTTGATATACTGGTGTATGTTGCAGGCACCTTTTTCAAACCGGGTTACATTATTCAAATCTTAAATAGCCAACATGGCTGGATTTTCATTATGGGTATCATAACTAGCATTAGATGATTGAGGTTTTCAAAAGCTCCTTCAGAGTAATGGGTATTATTCCTTCATCTAAAAATTCCAGCTCACAACAAAGAGCATGGTTGAACATTGATATGCAAAGTTTCAGCAATATCATCCAGACAATTGATATGATTTTATTGGAAGGAGTAGTCCTGAGTCGTTGTAGGCACATGACCCAGCACTTGGTGGCTACATTATTCAAATCAAGATTATATCAAGTATGCAAGTCCCATGTCACTTCAATCATGCACCACGACACTTGGGGGATAATGCAAGTTGCTTTTCAGATCATCATATTGTCAACAAACCTGGTTGTCTCAAGGAGATGAGCCGGCCGTTCATCATTTTCAAAGTCCCAGCCCCGTATTATCTTACTAAGCCGGTCCTTGGGGGCTACACATTGCCCCTCAAGTCTATATAATCAAATCTGCAAAAGTCCTTGCTCATTATTGCATAATGATTCAGCCCTTGGGGGCTACACTAATTGAAGTGTTATGAGCATAAGGCAATTACAAGTCCCAGGTTGCTGTAGGCAAGACAACCTGATACTTGGGGGCTACATATGTGGATCATTGAACTTATGACTGGTGACTCAGACGAACAACCTGGATTTCTTCGAACTTGCAACATTTATATTAAAGCAAGTCTTAAGCTATCACTATGTTCCCCTCTTAAGACTTGGGGGCTACGGGTAATATGGATATAAGGAAGATATACCTTCAAATTCTCAGTTATGAGTGAACCAGGTCTCATATTTTTTGATGAAGAAGATTGCAAAGGTTATCTCCTCTGGGCTATTCAGAGAACTTAACATCATACGGATTTTTCATCAAAGTCTGAAGTATTGAAAGCTGGCACAACATCATACAAATTTTATCAAGCCAAGGCAATTAAAGATAATAAGGGTTATTTTTTCTCCAACGAGCCAGTGCCAGTTTATTAATATCACAGAGATTCAGAATTCAAGAGTTTAGCATGAATCAATTGGTCAACTGGTCTTTTTGAGTGAGCCAGTCCCTTTACATATTCTTATTTCAAGAGTTTAGCATGAATCAGTTTAAAGCTAAACTGGGGGCTAATGTTGGGGATATTCCCCACGACCAAGACCCGGGTCATAAGGATAAGCCCCCCTAAGGCTTAAGTGATTTCTGGGTTTAAGTCGCCCTGACATTAAGTCATCTCTGGACTTAAGCAGCCTTGTTAAGTCATCTCAGATCCTAACCCGGTAGGTGAGACCCGATAGATTGTGACCCAGCAGATTGTAAGCTGGCAGATTGTGACCCGGCAGATTGTAAGCCGTCAGATTGTGACCCAACAGATTGTGACCTGGCATATTGTGACCCGACAGACAGTTGTAAGTCGAAAGACAGTTATGACCCGGCAGAAAATTTATGACCCGACAGATGCATGGAGTCAGAGAGATGAGTCTTAGAGATGAGTCGCCTGGAGTTAAGAATCCCACGGAGAGAAGCCAGAATAGCTTGTCTTAATCCGTGTGACAGCCTGGTTTTCCCCCTCTTTTCTTTTTTGATTTTTATTTGGTTTTGGTTTGAATTTGGAGTTCTGAATCACTTCAGTTGGATTTAAACACTTGGGAATCACCTTGATTTTCACCCAAGTGACTCATTTGTCTCTCTAGTCATCATTACTTCTCTGGTCAACCTCAAAATAATATTATGAATATTTTTCTTAAATGGAAAATATTCATTTTCTACTCCAAAACCCTAACCAGCCACATGTGTTCCAAAGCAACCCCAATTTTTCTTACCCACAAAAACCTGAGAAAATTCACAAGTATTCTTTGAACTCTGGGGCACCTCCCTGAGCAAAAATATTGCGTCAATTTTTGGAATATTTTTGCTACAGAAAATATTTTCTGTTCTGGACAGAAATGGTAGTCTCTATAGCAACTACCATTTTACTTGCTCCAATGCTGCTGCATTTTCTTGTGCATCACTACCTTCCTAGATGATTGCTAACCCCCAAAGCTCAGCTCCCAACTCTACGTAGTTTGACCACAGGTAACTCTCAAAGTTACTATCCAGAAACTTACCATGAAGAAACACTCCAACTGACAGCACCTGAACTCGACTCAAAGCATTGGCACAAACCTAAACACTAAGGACTACACACCAGACATGAAATTGGGGCCGGCCGTGGCTCTATGCCGAAGAGCACGCGGTGACCACGCGTGTGCACAGTGCCAGCCTGCTAACCGACGCGCTCTGGGTGCCACCGAGCGCTTTGTGCGTCGCGTGCTCGCTTCCCAGACTGCCGCACCTCACCAAACCTCGCCACCATCCCCGTCTCTACTCCCTTAACTCCCTCCTGGTGCTCGCCAATGCCGGAGCTTGCCATAGCAAGCACAGGCGTGGTCCGGCCAACAGAACAGTGCCCCGCGCACTGTGTTCATCACCACCCCCTCGATCCTATGCTCGTCGCTGCCCAACCATAGTGCCCGCATGAGCTGCGTCGCCTTCTCCCTCACTCACTGACGCTGTTCGTCGCCAGACGCCATGTCTAGGTGTCCTCCGGTGGAGCCCGATCCCCTCCTCTCGCTCGCCTATAAATGTACTCCTCCCCAGCCATCTCGAGGATCACCAACCCACCTCACACCCTCCACAAGACCGTAGGGAGCCGTAGCCCGACCAGGCAGGCCTCGGGCCGCCGTCCCCTAGCTCGAGCTCGCCGGTGATCCCCGCAGTTTGCCCCCACCGCTCCATCCCCTCCCAAGCTCGGGTCACCCTTCCAGAGCCTTTGCCGTGCTTCAGTGGTGTCGTCCGACCCGGTTGGAGCCACTGGGGCAACCCCTCGTCGCCGTCATCCCCAACTCCGGCGACCGATGCTCTCTATCACTACTGGAGAGGCTCGTTCCGACGCTGTCCGACCACCCCTAGCTATTCTATGGGTACAGATAGGTGCACCTCGGTCTTCTCTCTCGATATATCCCTCTAGCTCCGGCCAAGATGCCCTCCTCGCCGGTGTGTGCTCCGGCGGAGCCTCGCCGTGCTCTGTTTCCTTCTCCCCTCCCTCTCACCTGACTAGGGGGCCCCGCTGTCAGCCACTCTGGCCGCGCCCGAAGTGGTATGAGTGGAGGCGCCCCACGGGTTTACGTCTTCAACGTCACCCCCAGTTTTGTTTTTATTTTAATCAAATTCAAATTTAAACAGAGAACTTCAAACAGCTACAACTTTTTAACCATAAGTCCAAATGAATTGATTAATTTTGCATTGGGTTTTGTATGAAAATATCTAGCAGCACACCTAAAGTGAGATTTTTCCCTGCCGTCTAGATTTTCTGGTGAATTTTAGAGTGTCACTTGATGTTTTCTTTTTACATTTTTAATTGCTTTCAGAAGGTGAAGCTTGTCTTGAGGATCACCAGGAGGAGTCTGAACCTCAACTGCACTAAGGCAAGCCACAACAACATTTTCATGGTGCCATTGCAATATTTGTGATTTTTCAACTTGAATAAATAACTTAGTTCATGCATTTAAATCACCAAAATGAATATATACATTTATTCTGTTGAATGCTTGATTGTGTTGATATGTTTGTTTATAGTAGGTTAAAGCTAACTAAGTTAGTTTATATCATTAGAAGTTATCTTTGATTGTGAAGAAATAATTTGTTTATGAAAAATAATTAGTTTGGATAATATTTTCTTGAGTAAGAAAAGAATTATGCTAAGATATTGTCATGGTTAGTTTGCTGAATAATCGTAGCCAGAAAAGTGTTCTGAGTGTCTGATATGTATGGTTAGTGATTGGTATAGTTGATCTATTATTGTTAAAATGATAAGTGATGCATGTTATATGAATGCATTTGCATGGCATATCATGACACCGATTATTTTTACTTAAGTTTAACCTGATAATAACTCAACTTGACCATATCATTAATCGGGTCATGGTGCCAATGAATCGAGTTTTTCCCAGTGCAACCACATTTGCCTTTATGGGAAGGCCTTTACTCGGTCCGTTGTCATGCCTCTGGTCGGTGCCTCCAACGAGGGAAGGTTATGGGCGTGTGTTACCTTGGCCCGGTAAGCAGACATAACCTTGTGTGATGTTGTTGTTATGGTACCTTGTCCCCGTTTGGGACCGTTTATGTTTTTGCCACGACGGTGGCCGTTGGTGTCTTTGGTAGACATGGGGCCACCAGGACTTAGCCCAGTGGGGAGTGAGTCGGAGTGGACGGGAGAGTGTCATGGCAATGGAGGGGTTCTGTTGGAATGCTGTTGGTCCACCCGAATGGGAGTGCGAGGCCATGGGTTCCGTGGTGTGGGTATAGTGTGCTACCTCTGCAGAAGGTATTTAATCTATCGATAGCCGAGTCTATGGTTACGGACACGCTCCAAAGTAGGTCACACCATGGGTAAATGTTTAAATAATCTTGCACAATAAAATTAATAACCTGGCACTGTTGGAAACAGGATGGTTGAGAAACCATGTTGATGATGGAGACCAAGAGGTTGGTCTGTTGTGATCCGAGAAAGATCACCATTTTGTTACAAGGTAACCCATTTGAAGACTAAGTTGTTGGTCCGTTTGTGGTCCGAGAAAGATACCTGTTTGGTTACGAGGTAACCCATTTGGTAAGCAAGTCCGAGGGATCTGAAACACGAGATTTTGTTCACTGCATCCCTAGTATGATATTCCATTAATGAGAATTTGCTTAATATCTTGATATTGTTTGTCATTATGTTTATGCTTGTTGTGAGCTTGCAAGTACGTTCAATGTACTGACCTGGCGTGTTATGCTAGATTTTAGGAAAGTCTCGTTGAAACGGAGTGTTGTCCGAGTCTAGATCGTGTCCACATCAGTGTCCCTATGCTATGGAGTCCCGCTTCGTCGTCGTTCCGCTGCGGCGTAGTTGTCATGATCGAGGCCCCTTTATGTTCACTAAATAATGTACATATTATTCAGCCGCACCGTGTGTGCCACTTGGCCTCACAACTTGTTGTAATATGAACCATGTTCCGCTAGCATCAATAAAGCGGGTGATTTTTGTACGAAGATGTTGTGTGTTGCCAGAAGACATGGTCTCTGGGCTGGCAATGCAAGGTAAACCGGTTGCTATGAGCCCCGGTGCCACAATCCGACTTGGTCTCTACATGTAACCTACCCCTTCAACTTATGTAAGGAGGGGAAGGTCACCCAAAGAGGGCCAAGTTTTCTAGAGGTTAGAATAGACAGGTCTTAGACAGACAAGTCTTAGTCAACATCAAAGTACATGCTCTCGAGATAGAGGTACCGAAACACCACCCTTGTAACTGAGATCATGGTCATCATGAATATCAATCAAGCATGATGTAGGCTTTTACCTTCACCATGAGGGGCCGAACCTGGGTAAAATATCGCGTCTCTCGTCCCTCACCCCGTTCAAGCTACCACTAATATGTGTTGGCCTCATGACTAAGTCCTCACACTATGATATCTGCCGTGACAAAACCACGACACCATATGATACACATAAACCAACTCTAATGTCACCTAGATACTCTAATGCCACCACGATTATTTCTGAGTTGATTATATGATATGCATCAAACAATTTTGTATTCAGAATACTCAATCCAACATAGAGAACTTCAAAGAGTCAGCCAAGATTTCTACCAGAGAAACAAAGACGAAAATGGGCATCAACCCCTACGCATAGATTACCCCAATGCCACTTTGGGAATACGTGAGTTGAATGCCAAGACATACATCAAGTGCTCTCAAATCCATAAAAGTACTCAATCCGATAATAATGAAATCTCAAAGGGAAAACTGAATTCATCACAACAAGATAGAGAGGGAGAAACACCATATGATCCAACTATATTAACAAGCTCGCGATACATCAAGATTGTGCCAAATCAAGAACATTAGAGAGAGATTAAACACATAGCTACTAGTACAAACCCTCAGCCCCGATTGTGGACTACTCCCTCCTCATCATATTTTTCGCTGGGATGATGAAGATGGCCTCCGGTGATGATTTCCCCCTCCGGAAGGGTGCTGGAACATGATCTAAATTGGTTTTTTGTGTCTACAGAGGCTTGTGGCGGTGGAACTTCTGATCTAGGGTTATTTTCGGGGGGTTCTATATTTATAGGATTTTTGGCATTGGTTTCACGTCCAGATGGGCTTTGAGGTGCCCACTACCCACCAGGGCAAGCTAGGCCCACCTGGCACGCCCTGGTGGGTAGTGACCACCTCCTTCACCTTCTGGCCCTCCCATGAAGCATCCAGTGCCTCTTTTGTTCCAAAAGAAGTCAAAAAGTTTTGCTACGTTTGGAGAACTTTTATTTCTGCACAAAAAACAACACCATGGTAGTTCTGCTGAAAACAACGTCAGTTCGGGTTAGTGCCATTCAAATCATAAAAAAACATATAAAATTGTAGTAAACGTGGCATGAACACTTCATAAATTATAGATATGTTGGAGACGTATCAGCATCCCCAAGCTTAATTCCTGCTCGTCCTCGAGTTGGTAAATGATAAAAGACATAATTTATGAAGTGTGAATGCTAGCATAGTGCATTAGTTTGATCAATGATAATTTCAATCACTTTTCCTAGCATCATCCAACAACTCCTTCTCATAAAACTCATCATGATAAAGTAGCAATCAATTCACATGTTACGGTTCAAACAATGCCTTCTCTTGAAACTTAACAACCTATGTTCTTAGTCACCAAACAATTGCAATTGAACTATTCTCAACAAAGTCTAAGTTAGAGCTCCACATACTCAATCATCATATAGTCTTCTATGATTGCTAGTACTCAAAGCATATTTTTAAAACAAATGGCATCCATCAAAAAAAGAGAAATATAGGGGCTTAATGTTTCGCCTCCCAACTCATTTATCATAGAAATAATTGTCAACAATAATAAATCATGATCAAGTATATTTGACTGGCCATATGTGCCTAGATCTTTCCCCACCACATGATGCTTGCCAACTAGAGAATAATTGAGGTTGAAATGAGAATGCATACCATTGACTCTTGCATAAAAGTAAATACTAGAAAGTAAAAGATAGGCCCTTTGCAGAGGGAAGCAGAGGTTGTCATGTGCTTTTTATTTTGGGCATAGCCTCTTAATGCAAAGGAACGTCACGTTATATTGCCCCTTATGATAACAACCTTTATTATGCAGTCCATCACTTTTATTACTTTGCCATCACAAGTTTTTACAACGCTAATTTTCCCTTACAATAAAAGATCAAACATATTTAGGAGCAATTTTTGTTTACTTGAGGGATCTTATTCAATCCGTAGGTAGATATAGTGGACACTCATCGCAAGAAAGTTGTTTTAAGGGTTTTTGGATGCAAAACTAGTATCTCTACTTAGTACGAATTTTTGTCTAGCAAAGATCCTAAGCAAACGCCACATGTTGGCATAACAATATAATCTATGCAAATATACACAACCATAACTCATTATGTTGTCTTCCTTGTACAACTTCAACTAATATGCTCAAGTTTGAAAATAATTAATGGGTATTCACAATCATAGAAGGTATCTGAGATAATATATTTGGATGTGAAAGTTCTCTTCCATATACTAATCATTCATGAATTGCTTGTATGACCAATATTGTGATTGTCAAGCTTCATGTGGCACCCCGGCTTAGAGCTACCGGTTTACCTCGCATTCCAACCAAGAGATCATGTCTTATGGCAATACACAACATCTTGGTACAGAAAACAACCTCTTTATTGATACTAGCGGAAGCAAAGTGCAATATTACATCAAGCATCGAGGCCAAGCAGCACACTCGATGCAGCAGGACAATATGTACATTATTTAGTGAACATAAAGGGGCCTCAATCACAACAACTATGCGGCAGCGAAACAATGACGAACCAGGACTCCATAGCACAGGGACACCGATGTGGACATGATCTAGACACGGCAGCACTCCGATCCAATTAAACTTTCCTGAAATCTGGCATAACATGCCAGGTCAGTACATTGAATGTACTTGCAAGCTCACAACAAGCATAAACATAATGACAAACAATATCATGGCATTTAATCAAGTTAAATGCAAATAACAACATGCTACTCATGCCATGCAACCAAACTTGTGCACCGAGTCCCTCACACTCTCTTACCAATGGGTTACCTCATAACCAAACGGTGATCATTCACGTATCACAAATGGAACCACACTTGGTTCAAGCCACTGTCAGTCTCAGTGACGTCATCATAATTTAACCGGTGCCATGCAAATAACTTAGTGTGCAAGATTACTTTATAATAGTTGATCCATGGCGTGACTTACTTATGAACTGGGCCCTTATCTGAGGGCGCGGCTATCGATAGATTTAATACACTCTGCGGAGGTAGCGCACTATACCCACACCATGGAACCCATGGCCTCGCACTCCAATTCGGGTGGACCATTGGCATTCCGACAGAACTCCCCCATTGCCATGACATTCTCTCAACCACTCCGACTAACTCCCCACTAGGCTAAGTCATGGGTGACCCCGTGCCTACCAAAGGCATCAATGGCCACCAACGTAGAAAAATACGGCCACCGTCATGGCAAAATAAAAACATCCCAAACGAGGACAAGGTACCATCTCAACAACAACGTGCACACAAGGTTATGTTTTCTTACCGTACCATGGTAATGCATGCACATAACCTTCCCTTGTTGGAGGCACTAACAAGAGGCATGACAATGGACCGACTAAAGGCCTTCCCATAAAGGCAAATGTGGTTGCACTTGTCAGCTCGATTCAGTGGCACCATGACTGGATCAACTTTATGTTCAAGTTAAATTAGCATTGTGTTTAACTGGAAATAAAATGCTCGAGTCACCATATTCCATGATCATGCAACCATATGACATGCATCACATATCACTTAGAAATAACAGATCAACCTCATCAAAAGTTCTACTTGCACAAATCATCACTAAACTTTACTGATTCTTTCTCACTGGTTATTTGCACTCATCATTTTTACTTTATCATTTACCGTATCAAATCCATCACGCAAAGACAAAAAAAAAAATTCTGATGCTAGTCATACCATAGTCATAGCAAAATCACATAGTCAAACTACTCATGCTAGATCACACTAGTTCAAGTACTTACTTCTGTAAACTAAGCATCTTGCTCATGACAAAATAACAAACACAAGCATTATTCATTAAATAATTATATGCAAGAAATAACTTATATTCAAGTTGGAAAATCATGGATATTGCAAAGACACAATTAAAATGTTGTGTGGCTTGCCTTAGTTCAGAGGAGCTTCACATCCCTCCTGGATCTCTTCAAGACAAGCTTCTCCCTCTAAAAATAATTAAGATGACAAAAAGAAAACATCAAGAACACTTATAAAAATTACCATAAAATCTATGCAATAGAGAAAAATCTCATCTTGGGTGTGCTGCTAGAGCTTTCCAGTAAGAACACAATGCACAAAGAATCAACTCATTTGGACTTGTGGTTTAGGAGTTATAGCCAGTCAAATTTCATTTAAATTTGAAATAAAAGAAAACTAGGGGGTGACGTCGATGGCGCATTTCTAGGAATTTTCCACCACTCATACCGCTTCGTGTGCCGCTGAGAGGCTGACAGCGGGCCCCACTAGTCAGGTCGGAGTGAGAGGGAGAGAGAAAAAGAGGCGGGTGGCGCGTCGGCGGCACATTCTCCGACGAGGAGTGCCCGGCGGCAAGATCTAGAGGGATAGAAAGAGAGAGGAGGTCAAGGTGCACCTGCCCATACCCGTAGCGTGGCTAGGGGTGGTCGTACAGGGTCGGAACAGGCCTCTCCAGCGGCGGCAGGAAGCAAAGGTCACCAAAGTTGGAGACGACGGTGTCGTGGGGCTGCACCAGGGGCTCCAATGGGGTCGTACGGCATCAGTGAGCCACCAGCAAGCCGCATGAGGAGTGGGTGAGCTCGGGAGGCAGTGGAGTGATGTGGAGGGGCTGCGGGGAATCACTGGCGAGCTCAAGTCGGGGTGGCGGCCAGAGGCCTGCCCGGGCGGGCTACGGCTTGCCTACGAGCTTGTGGAGGTTGTGGAAGTGAGAGGTGATGCTCCAGGACTCGGGAGGGGGCCGTATTTATAGGCTAGCGAGAGGAGGGGATCGGGGCTCCGCCGTAATGCTCTAGAGACGGCTCCCGGTGACGAACGGCATTAGTGAGAGGGGGCGAAGGCGATGCAGCTCACGCAGGCACTATGGGAGGGCGGAGACGAGCAAAGGAGCTAGGGAGGCGACCAGCACAGTGGCACGGGCGCACTGTTGGCTTGGCCGTGCCGTGCCCGTGCTCGCTGGCGAGCTCCGGCATCGGCGAGCGCTAGGGAGGAGTTAAGGGGTTCCAGACGATGATGGTAGCGAGGTTTGGCAAGGTGCAGCGGTCGGGGAAGCGAGCACGAGCGCAACGGCAACTCAGGCGCGTCGCAGAGTGGGTTAGTAGCATGCCAACGCCCCTGGACGAACGTGGACACCGCGTGAACTATGACATCAGACTGCGCTAAGCTCAAACTCCATGTCTGGCATGTAGTCCTTGGTGGTTTGAGTGGTTCCAATGATTTGAGTTGAACCCATGAGCTGTGTGTGCGTGGTTTACTTCCTTGTAAGTTTCTGAACAGTAACTTGTGAGCTTAACTGAGAGTGATTCAGCAAGACTTAAGGGCTGGGCTTCGGTTTAGCAATCTCTTAGGAAGGTAATGAAGCTCAGAAAATATCAGCCTCATTGGATCAAGGAAAAACATACTTGCTGTGTAAAGTGACTATTCTGTTCAGAACAGAAATGATTTTCTGTAGAAAAAATATTCCAAAAAGCTATGCAATATTTTTTCTCAGGGAGGTGCCCTAGGGTAAAAGAATATTTGGGAATTTTCTCAGGATTTTAGGAGCAATAAGAATGAGGGTTGCTTTGGAGCATACATCTCTGAAGTGAGTTTCAAAGAAGAAAATGAATATTTTTTTCTTTATGAAAAATATTCCTTGGGTCATTTTTGGGATTTTTCAGAGAAAGGAAGTTGATTTAGGGCTGGTTGGGTCACTTGGGTGAAAATCAAGGGTAGCCCCAAGTGTTCAAGTCCATTTGAATTTATTCAAAACTCCAAATCCAAAGCAAAGGCAAAAGAAAGTCTGGAAAAAGAGAGAAGGCAAATCCAGGCTGTCACACTTCAATAGATTTTACTTTCTAAACCCAATGTGAAGCTACTACTAGGTACGATATGATCATATAATTTCAACTTCATGATATTTTATTCATTCAATAATTTACTCATAGGATATAAGTGAAGCACAAGAGTAAATGACAAGCTACTCCGAAAAGATATAAGTGAAGATCAAGCGAGTAGTTAAGTAAATGGGTAGCTATTTGAGGACTCTCTCTCATTTAAAAACGTTCAGATCGAAGTATTTTGTTAAAACAGCAAGTAAAACAAAATAAAATGACATTCGAGGAATAGCACAACTCGTGTGAAGAATAGACTTAACCGATACTAACCGATAATTGTTGATGAAGAAAGGTGGGATGCCTATCGGGGCATCACCAAGCTTAGATGCTTGAGAATTCCTGGAATAATATTTTGGGATGCCTTGGGAATCCCCAAACTTGAGCTTTTTTGTCTCCTTAATTCCTTTCATATCACGGTTTCCCTAATCTCAAAAACTTCATCCGCACAATTTTTTTTGCGGAGCCATCCACACAAAACTCAATAAGAAAAGTTAGTATAAATCAATGCAAAACCTTATCATTTTCTACTATAACAAATCACTAATATTATTATTTAACACTGCATACTAAATTCCTTTGCATATTTAATACTCATTTCCTCAAATTGAATCATTAAACAAGCAAACAATGCAATCATAACATCAACGTGTCCAAGGATAGTCTGGAAAGGATGAAGAAGGATCCATAATTTTTTAACTCAAAAAAATCTGAAAATTTACCACGCTGTAGAAAATTTATCATAGCTTATTGTGCAAAACAAATTCAACATTTTATCACATTTTGACTTTTCTAGAGAATTCACGCACTAGCGTGCAACTTTCTGTTTTCAAACAACCACATATTAGCTTGCATTATAAGCATGGTAAGGGTTGTACTTGACACTTTATTGAAGTAAAAGACACAAAACATTATTCTAAATATAGCAAGAAAATCCTAATAAAAGAAAATGACGCTCCAAGTAGAACACATATCAGGTGACGAATAAAAATATAGTCCCAAGTGAGGTTACCAATAATATTGAAGAGGAAAGAGGGGATGCCTTCCGGGGCATCCCCAAGCTTAGTTGCTTGGGTTTCCTTGAATATTACCTTGGGGTGCCTTGGGCATCCCCAAGCTTAGGGTCTTGCCACTCCTTATTCTACTCATATCAATATCTCACCCAAAACTTGAAAACTTCAACCACACAAAACTTAACGGAACTTCGTGAGATAGGCTAGTATGATAAAGAGCAAACCACTCACTTGGGTACTGTCAAAGACAAGATTCGTAATTAATTCCACATAATTCCTGCTGTACTCTATCATTTCAACAATTTATATTGACCAATATAAGCCATAGAAACTCTAAGGCAAGCAAACTATGCATTGAAAAGAGAATCTGTCAAAAACAGAATAGCCTATAATGATCTGAACAATGACCGTACTTATGCAACTCCAAAAATTTTGAAAAATGAGGACATCATAGGGAATTTGTATATCAATCATCTGTAAATAATTCAGAGCAAAAGAAAATTTTTGTAAATAATGCATTGAAAAGAGAATCTGTCAAAAACAGAATAGCCTCTAATGATCTGAACAATGACCGTACTTATGCAACTCTAAAAATTCTGAAAAATTAGGACATCGTAGGGAATTTGTATATCAATCATCTGTAAATAATTCAGAGCAAAAGCACATTTTCGTGAATTTACGAAATTCCAGAACTGGGCGCAAAAGTTTCTGTTTTTGCACAGAATCAAGTCAACTATCATCCACACTATCCCAAAGGCTTTACTTGGTACCTTATTGATACAAAAGCTATCAAACATGATTAATGCATTATCTTAATCATACGAACACATAAAAACATTAGGTAGAAATATTGGGTTGTCTCCCAACAAGCGCTTTTCTTTTATGCCTTTTTAGCTAGGCATGATGATTTCAATGATGCTCGCATAAAAGTAAGGAATTGAAACACAAAGAGAGCATGATGAATCACATGTCAAGCCCATTTAAGCCTGGCACACTTCCTATTCATAGGGATTTTGTGAGAAAACAATTCATGGGATCAAGAATCAACTAGCATAGGATGGCAAAACAAGCATAACTTTAAAATTCTCAACACATAGAGAGAAATCCGGTATTATTGAGATATGTAAAAGCAAACGTTCCTCTCTCATAATAATTTTCAGTAGAATAATGAATGAATTGAACAATATAACTATCACATAAAGAACTCTTTTCATGATGCATAAGCACATAAATTTTATTACTCTCCACATAAGCGAATTTATTATCATCAATAGTAGTGGGAGCAAACTCAACAAAATAACTATCATGTGATTGAAAATTAAAATCATGATGACTAGTTTCACGGTTATCATTATTCAGTATAGCATACATGTCATCACCATAATCATCATAGAGAGCAACTTTATTGTCATAATCAATTGAAACCTCTTCTAAAATAGTGGATTCGCCACTAAATAAAGTCATGACCTATACAAATCCACTTTCATAATTATTATAATAAGATTCAACACCCTCCAAACTAGTGGGATCATTACTTCCTAGAGTTCACACTCTTCCAAACCCACATTCATCAATACATAAATAGGAGGCATGCTATCATCATAATAAATTTTCTCATCAAAACTTGGCGGACTAAAAATACCATCTTCACCAAACATAGCATACCCAAGCTTATGGCTTTGCATATCACTAGCATCATGGATATTCAAAGAATTCATACTAGCAACATTGAAATCATGCTCATCATTCATGGATTTAATGCCAAACATTTTATTGAATACTTCTTTTATCAATCGAGCACAATTTTCTGATCCATCATTTTCAAGAAAGACCTGATAAAGATTAATAATATGATGCAACCTCAATTCCATTTTTTTGTAGTTTTATTTTATAAACCAAGCTAGCGATAAAAGAAGAAACTAAAAGATTCAATTGCAAGATCTAATGATATACCTTCAACCACCCACCTTAACGGCAACGTCACCAGAAAAGAGCTTGATGTCTACTACACAACTTGTTTTTGTCGACTCATGTTGGGCCTCCAAGCGCAAAGTTTTGTAGGATAGTAGCAAATTTCCCTGAAGTGGATGACCTAAGGTTTATCAATCAGTGGGAGGCATAGGATGAAGGTGGTCTCTCTCAAGAAACCCTACAACCAAATAACAAAGAGTCTCTTGTGTCCCCAACACACCAAATATAATGGTAAATTGTATAGGTGCACTAGTTCGGTGAAGAGATGGTGATAGTAGTAATAATAGTAGATATTAATTTTTGTAATAGGAACAATAAAAAACGCAAGGTATCAAGTAACAAAAGTGAGCACAAATGGTATTTCAATGCTTTAAAATAAGGCCTAGGGTTCATGCTTTCCCTAGTGCAATCTCTCAACAATGCTAATATAATTGGATTATATAACCATCCCTCAACGTCCGATGAAGAATCACTCCAAAGTTCTTATCTAGCGGAGAACATAAGACAAAATTATTTGTAGGGTACGAAACCACCTCAAAGTTATCCTTTCCGATCGATCTATCGAGCTATTCCTATACGTGACATAAACAACCCAAGAGTTCTTACTAAAATAACACCATATGATACACATCAACCAACTCTAATGTCACCTAGATACTCCAATGTCACCACGAGTATCCCTGAGTTGATTATACGATATGCATCAAACAACTTTAGATTCATAATACTCAATCGAACAGAAAGAACTTCGAACAGTGCCCCAAGATTTCTACCAGAGAAACAAAGACGAAAACATGCACCAACCCCTATGCATAGATTACCCCAATGTTAGTTCGGGAATCCACGAGTTGAATGCCAAGACATACATCAAGTGCTCTCAAATCCATAAAAGTATTCAATCCGGTAATAATGAAATCTCAAAGGGGAAACTCAATTCATCACAGCAAGATAGAGAGGGAGAAACTCCATATGATCCAATTATATTAAAAAACTCGTGATGCATCAAGATCGTGCCAAATCAAGAACATGAGCGAGAGAGAGAGATCAAACACATAGCTACTAGTACAAACCCTCAGCCCGGAGGGTGGACTAATCCCTCCTCATCATGGTGGATGCCGGGATGATGAAGATGGCATCCGATGATGATTTCCCCCTCTATCAGGGTGCCGAAACAAGGTCTAGTTTGGTTTTTTGTGACTACAGAGGCTTGCAGTGGTGGGACTTCCGATATAGGGTTATTTCTGCAGGGTTTCTGTATTTATTGTATTTTTTGGCACCGGTCTCACATATAGATGGGCTTTGAGGTTCCCACTACCCACCAGGGCGAGCCAGGCCCACCTGGCGCACCCTGGTGGGTACTGGCCACCTCCTTCACCTTCTGGCCCTCCCATAAAGCTTCTAGTGCCTATTTTGTTCCAAAAAATCATCAAAAACTTTCGCTGCATTTGGAGAACTTTTATTTCTGCACAAAAAAACGCCACGGTAGTTCTGCTGAAAACAATGTCAGTCCGGGTTAGTTCCAACCAAAACCATATAAAATTGTAGTAAGCATGGCATGTATACTTCATAAATTATAGATATGTTGGAGATGTATCAAAGCGGTGTTTGATGTGCTTGGTCTTCCTGTGAAACCTAGCTCCTTGGCAATGGCAATGGCACCAGTGTTTTCACAAAAGATAGTCATTGGATCCAATGCATTAGGTATCACCCATAAGCCGGATATGAAATGCTTCATCCAGACTCCTTCGTGCACTGCTTCTGAAGCAGCTATATACTCCGCTTCACATGTAGATCCGGCTACGACACCCTTCTTGGAATTGCTCCAACTGACTGCTCCACCATTCAAAATAAATATGTATCTGGTTGTGACTTCGAGTCATCCGGATCAGTGTTAAGGCTATCATCGACGTAACCCTTTACGACAAGCTCTTCGTCACCTCCATAAATGAGAAACATGTCCTTAGTCCTATTTAGGTACTTAAGGATATTTTTGACCATTGTCCGGTGATCCACTCCTGGATTACTTTTATACCTCCCTGCTAGACTGATGGTAAGGCACACATCAGGTCTGGTACACAGCATGGCATACATTATAGTGCCTATGGCAGAGGTATAGGGGATGACCTTCATCTTTCTCTTTCTTTTTCCATGGTCGCGCTTTGAGTCTGACTCAACTTCACACCTTGCAACATGTGCAGGAACACCTTCTTTGGCGGTCCATTCTGAACTTCTTCAAAATCTTGTCAAGGTATGTGCTTCGTGAAAGTCCTATCAAGCATCTTGATCTATTTCTATAGATCTTAATGCCCAATATGTAAGCAACTTCACCTAGGTCTTTCATTGAAAATTCTTGTTCAAATAACCCTTTATGCTTTCCCGAAATTCTATATCATTTCCAATCAATAATATGTCATCCACATATAGTATTAGAATTGCTACAGAGCTCCCACTCACTTTCTTGTAAATAGAAGCTTCTCCATAAGTTTGTATAAAACCAAAAGCCTTGATCACCTCATCAAAGCATATATTCCAACTTCGAGATGCTTGCACTAGTCCATAGATGGATCACTGGAGCTTGGATACCTTGTTAGCAACCTTAGGATCGACAAAACCTTCTTGTTGCATTGTATACAACTCTTCCTTAAGGAACCCATTAAGGAACGTTGTTTTGACGTCCATATGCCAGATTTCATAGTCGTAATATGCGTCAATTGCTAACATAATTCTCACAGACTTCAACATCACTACGAGTGAGAAAATCTCATCCTAGCCAACTCCTTGAATTTGTCAAAAATCATTTGTGACAAGTCAAGCTTTATAGACGGTAACATTGCCATCCGCGTCCATCTTCTTCTTAAAGACCCACTTGTTCTCGATGGCATGCTGGTCATCAGGTAAGTCTAGCAAAGTCCACACGAACACACCATTACGCTATGGTGTTCCAGGTGGCGTGAGTTGTGAAACAATTCCACATTGTCTTAAGTGAGCGCCAAACTCGTAACTCACATATTCACCTCCATGGTCAGATTGTAGAATTTTATTTTCTTTTTACGATGATTCTCCACTTCACTCTAAAATTCCTTGAACTTTTCAAATGTTTTAGACCTGTGTTTGATTAAGTATATATACCCATGTCAACTCAAATCATCCATGAAAAGAAAATAATGATATCCACCACGTTCTTGCCCGCTCCATTGTTTCGGTAATAGGGTTTTAGTCATCTTGCCCATGGGGCATGGTTCACATGTCTCAAATGATTCATAATCAAGAGATTCCAAAAGTCCATCAACATGGTGTTTGTACATGCGCTTTACACCAATATGACCTAAGCGGTAGTTCCACAAATATGTGGAATTATCATCATTGACCTTGCATCTTCTGGCATCAATATTATGAATATGTGTATCACTACGATCGAGATTCTACAAGAATAAATCATTCACAAGGGGTGCATGACCATAAAACATATTATCCATATAAATAGAACAACCATTATTCTCTGACTTAAATGAATAATTGTCTCGCAATAAATAAGATCAAGATATAATGTTCATGCTTAATGTAGGAACCAAATAACAATTATTTAGGTATAAAACTAATCCCGAAGGTAGACGAAGAGGGAGCACGCCGACGGAGATCATATCAACCTTGGAGCCATTTCCAATGCGCATCATCACCTTGTCCTTAGCTAGTCTCCATTTATTTCGCAGCTCCTGTTTTGAGTTACAAATATTAGCAACCAAACTAGTATCAAGTACCCAGGCACTACAATGAGCACTAGAAAGGTACACATCAATAACATGTCTATCAAATATACCTTTGTTGATGTTGGCAGCCTTCTTATCTTCCAAGTACTTGGGCCAGTTCCGCTTCTAGTGGCCATTCCCCTTGCGATAGAAGCACTCAGTCTCAGGTTTGGGTCTAGCCTTGGGTTTGTCCACGAGAGCGGCAACTGGTTTGCCATTATTCTTGAAGTTCCCTTTCTTTCCCTTTCCTATCTTCTTGAAACTGGTGGTCTTATTGACCATCAACACTTCATGCTCTTTCTTCATTTCTACCTCCACGGCCTTAAGCATTGCGACGAGCTCAGGGATTGTTTTCTCCATCCATTGCATATTATAGTTCATCACAAAGCCCTTGTAGCATGGTGGCAGTGATTGTAGAACTCTATCAATCGCTACTTCATCGAGAAGATTAACTCCCAATTGATTCAAGTGGTTGTAGTACCCATACATTCTGAGCACATGCTCACTAATGGAGCTATTCTCCTCCATCATAAAGCTCAAGAACTTGTCAGAGGTGCCATACCTCTCAACCCGGGCATGAACCTGAAATACCAATTTTAGCTCCTGGAACATCTCATATGCTTTGTGGTTCTCAAAACATATTTGGAGCCCCGGTTCTAATTCGTAAAGCATGGCGCACTGAACTGACATGTAGTCATTACTTCTAATTTGCCAGACGTTCATAGCGTCCAGATTTGAAGGAGCGGGTGGCACACTTAGCGATGCTTCTAGGACATAAGCCTTCTGTGCATAAGTGAGGATAACCCTCAAATTACGGACCTAGTCTGCATAGTTGCTTCCATCATCTTTCAACTTAGCTTTCTCCAGGAACGCATTAAAACTCAGGGGAGTTACAACGCGAGCCATTGATCTACAACATCAATTTGCAAAGGATTTAGACTATGTTCGTGATAATGGGTTCAGTTAATCAAATTACTAGTGAACTCCCACTTAAATCAACATCCCTCAAGTTATCTAAGTGTTACATGATCCAAATCAACTACCCATGTCCAATCATCACGTAAGATGGGCTCGTCATCAATGGTGAACATAGCCATGTTGATCATACCTACTATATAAATCATGTTCAACCTTTCGGGCCCCCGTGTTCCGAGGCCATGTCTGTACATGCTAGGCTCGTCAAGTTTAACCCAAGTATTCCACATGTCTAAAATTGGCTTACACCCGTTGTATGCGAACGTAGAGTCTATCACACCCGATCATCACGTGGTGCTTTGAAACGACAAACTTTCGCAATGGTGCATACATAGGGAGGACACTTTTATCTTGAAATTAAGTGAAGGGATCATCTAATAATGCTACCGTCGTCCTAAGCAAAATAAGATGCATAAGAAGATAAACATCACATGCAATATATATATAGGACAACACTATTCTGATCCCAGGAACAGAATAGTTATTTGGATCACAGCTCACCCTATAGAGGACCCATGAATTTGTTCCCGAACTGCAACCGGCGAAGAAGAAAAAACCCACCACTGCCACGATCCTAACAGATCGACCCACCACTTGCCCAATCCTGATCCCCATTGCCGCCGGATCCCAGTCCTGACGACCTCCGCCACTGGATCCCACTCCAGACGACCACCGCCGCCGCCTACAACCACCGCAGGCACCGCCCCGACCACCTCCTCCGCCGCCCTCCACCCCGACAACCTCCACCGCCGCGCTCCACCCTGACCACCTCCTCCACCGCCCTCCACCCCGACCACCTCCACCGCGGCCCTACACCCCAATGACCTCTGCCACTCTGACGCGACTCCCCCCCCTCGGCTCGACCTTCCCTCCATTCCTACGCGACCTGCCACGCGCCGCCGCCTGCATCTCGTCGTTGTTACGCGCCGTGGAGATCCCACCTGCGATCTATACCCTCCGCCTCCCCGAGGATGCCGCCGGCAGAGCTCAGGCACCGCTCCTCCCGTCGCGTGCAGGTAGATGTGAACCACCTTGAGTGCCACGCTGGCCACACCCACGGATCCACTCGCGGCGACCAGCGCGAGGCCGAGGAGAATGTGGCAGATACAGTCCGAATTGCATATCCTTCATCCTAAACCAACAACAGCGACCCATTTTTGGTTCCTCATCAAGTAGAAGCCGCTGTCCCCTAGAAGTTCAGAATTCTGATGGTGCGACGTCCAACTTCGGCGTGTAGCACAACAGGATCACGCCTCCCCGGTATCCTCTCTGTCAACCTTTTGTATCTCTAATCACCACTGTGATGTGCTGGACTTGTTACAATTTTGAGGAGCTTGCGACTGAATCACCTGTTTATTTTTCCGTTCTTCAAAAGTTCAGAAGTCCAGGTTGTTCCCTCGAGCGAACGTGCACGCTCAACTCTGTAGTGCCTGAGAAGCCACATGGGTAAATGTCCTAGGCAGAGATGGAGAAGGGGCGCAAGAAGCTGCACACCAGGGATGCACTGAACTTCTTCAACCAGGTCATGGTGGTGCAGCTCCTGCTCACGTTCCCTCATCCTGCTCGGCCTGTTCCATACATGGATTGTTCTTGGTGGAATTGGTCAACATGAAAGAGCTAATACTACAAGCATTAGAACTAGTCCCTTTAACTTGTAGTTGTTCGTCAACTTGTAGTCGTTCTCTTTTGCATAAAGTATTGATCTTTATTCTATTTACATGAGTAGCTTTCAAACTTTCAGTTGTGCTGGCTCAGATTTTTCTTTGCGAGGTGGATGAGAACAAAGGTGTGTGAGTTGTAGAAAAATGAGCCTTGAACATTGCATTTCTCTTTGTATATAATCTGGTCATTTTGTTAGTATTTGGAATATCATTCGACTGAACTGATTTTAAACATGCGGTTGAAAAAATTCCACTTGTAAATGTTGCCGCCATCTGTTTCATTCCCATCACCACTGCATCACTCATGTCGCATACCTCCCGTTTTCCCCCTTCCATTTTGTTATTTGAAATCTCTAGTAGGCCTTTGATTCAAAAGGACTTCCTCTGTTATTTGTACGAATATATATGCAAAGGAATTTTGTTCTCCGTTTTGTTTATTAGCGCATGCGAGCTGTTTTTGATGTTATGTGCGTGCAACTATTGGTGCATGATTGAACTTCAAACAAAAACAGACGCAAGACCAAATTTTTGAACGAGAAGAGAAACCAGTGGAGCACACACCCTTAAAAAAGCTTGTATAAATAAAAATAGTTTTGCGAGAAGCTCATTTTTGTAGTGTTTAATTTTTTAGTTGACTAATATAAAGAACTTTTGTTTAAGCGAGACAAAAAGAACTTATCTTTGGCTTTCCCATGTAGGTAGTTCAGGTAAGAAAAAAGAATCCATTCTTGTGCATTTGTGAGAGAAAGTTTTCTTATGAAATTGGTGCATTCGTGTGAGAAAAGTTTACTTATGAAATGATAAAAAAATGTGAAGTTCAGGTTTTAGAAGTATGTAATCTCAAATACATAACCTACATAAGTGCAGAGTAAACAAGAGTTTCGTAAAACAAATAAAAGAGACCATGCTGGAATTTTCCTCAAGAAATTTGGATAAATGTGGTGTGAACAAAGCAAATAAAAACCTAAAAGTTCAAATTTAACGAAACAAAGCAATACAATGTTTGTAAAAAAGGATTCATCTCTCTTTTTTTAAAACAAAGAAGTGCAAAAAATTAAAAACATGGTAGTTCCAAAAATTATTTTGAAAAGCATTTTCCATGTTCCCAAAAAGAAATTAGAGGTTTAATGTTTATTACACAACCAAGAAAGTCGAATTAAAAAACCATGAAGTTCAATTTAAAAAATAGAGTAGTTCAATGTATATGAAAAAGTCAGATTTTTCTCATTACTAAAAAATAAACAAAGAAGTTCAATTTCAGAAAACGGAGCAGTTCGATATTTATTACAAAAACTTGATTTTTTTCCATTACTAACAAATAAACTAAGAAGTTCAATTCGAAATAACGAAGAAGTTCGACATTTACTAAAGAACTCCATTTTTTGCCATTTCTAATAATACACAAAGAGGTTCAAAAAATTTCACAAAATGGCGACAAAAGTTCGTAGTAAAAATAGCGAGAAGGTCAAGTAC
This sequence comes from Triticum dicoccoides, assembly GCF_002162155.2. NCBI lineage: Eukaryota > Viridiplantae > Streptophyta > Magnoliopsida > Poales > Poaceae > Triticum > Triticum dicoccoides. Next base: position 201,215,995 of record NC_041385.1, read on the forward strand.
TGGAAGGAATGCATTTCAAGTGAGAATAAAAGTATAGAAAAATAAAAGCTTAAAAGGTTTGTTGAAAGAAGTTCAAGTGCTCCGTCCGGAGAAGTTCAAAAATTCTTGCTAGAGAGGTTCACCTTGTATTTCCATGTTTGGTTTTTTCCGTATAAAAATAGAATACAATTCTTTACTCAAATTATAAAAAGGTGAAGTTCAAATTTAAAGAACAGAGAAGTTCGGAGTTTATTAAAACCTAGGATTTACCTGTTCCAAAAATAAAAAACACAAAGCCTTTTTTTGCACTTTTAAAAACAACTCATAAACGAAAAAATGGTTGCTGGAAGTTCAAGTGCTCGGCGAGGAAAAGTTCAAAAAATTCTTGTGAGAGAGGTTGACTGTGTATTTAGATGTCCAAAATACATAAAAAATATGTTGTTTTTTGTGCTTTGAAATAACTCTCTCAAACCAGAGAGAAGTTCAACGTGATAACAACCGGAAGTTCACGTACTACATGGTGTGTGTTTCATATAAGAAAAATGCAATAAAGTGAAACAGAGTGAAGTTCGAACAGACTTGCCCCAGAAGTTCAACTACTTCACGCAGTGCAAAAAACAACACGTCAAAAACAGAGTGAAGTTCAATCAAACATGCCCGAGAAGTTCAATTACTTCATGCAGTGCAATTGCATTCGCGATGAAGGCAGAAATCATGATCTCATCATTTTCTAATTTACTTCAAAACAGTAGGAATGTCATTTGTGTAAGTTCAAGTCCTCGGTCGGAGAAAGTTAAAAAAATATTGTGAGAGAGGTTTGTACAAAAGGAATATCATTTGTATAACACCGACGAAATGGATGATAATATTACAAATGAAAATACGTCACAGAAGTATGAAAGAAATGATCAACACGGGAAAGTTGCGTGTTTACAGTAGCTTTCCATCAATATATCACTTGCTCCATTCCCGTGAGTGGATGGAGAGCTACAAGCAAAAAAAGCACGTGAAAAACAGAGTGAAGTTCAAGGTTTCATACCAAGAAGTTTAGGTACTTCACGCGATGCATTTTTGACGAATCTGTTTCGCTATAAAGGCAGAATGAATGATCTCGCCGTTTTTGAAATTACTTGAAAACGGTTGGGAATCATAGAAAACTGTCAACATGAAAAAGTTTTGCATTTTCCGTAGCTTTTCAACTGTGTATTATTTGCACCATTCCGATTAATTTTATACAAAATACGGTGAAAATACGTTTTTCGCCATTTTTGAAACTGACTTAAAACCGTAAAGAATTGGGAGAAATAATACATACCAAAAAGTTTCGCATTTGTTCAAGGCTTTCCAATGCCATATCATTTGCTGCATTCGGAAGCACGGTTAAAAAGTTAGCTCGAAAATATGAACTCAGTAGGACTTGTACCATTTTCTAAATTACTCTTAAACCGTTCAAAATTAGAAAAAACTTTCAAAATGAATGAGTAGTGTATTTTCATAAGCTTTCCAACGCCGTATCATATGCCTCAATTGGATTAGCCATTTAGAAATGACGTTGAAATACGAACTCGGCTGTTCGGTTTGTGACATGTTACGTTTTTTCAAATTACTCTTTAACCATAGAGAATTAGAGAAAACTTTCAACATGTGGAAGTAGCGGTTTTGCAGCAGCTTTCCAACGCCATATTATATGCCTCATTCCGATAAACGGTTTAGAAATGCGATCGAAAATACGATTCATGTTTTTTGTGTGAAGAAAAAATGGTTTTCAAAACTGCTCTTAAACCGCTTACATTTTGCCAAAAATTTAAGTTGGGTTATGATACTGGTGTCCATAGCTTTCCAACGGTATATCGCAAGCCCCATTTGGGCAATGTTGGCGGAAGTTCAACCTAGTTCATAGGGAAGTTCAACGTACTACTAGCGGGACAGGTCAGTTGTGATCAGAATATTATTCTCATCCCATGATCAGAATAGTGTTTATGTATGTGTGTGTGTCTATATATATATATATATATATATATATATATATATATATATGACATAATATGGCCATTATCATCTTGTGCTTTTGATCTCCATCTCCAAAGCACCGGCATGATCTCCATCATCATCGGCATGACACCATGATCTCCATCATCTTGTCATCACGTGGTTATCTCGCCAACTATTGCTTCTACAACTATTGATAAAGCATAGCGATAAAGTAAAGAAATTACATGGCGTTTAATAATTGACATGTAGGTCATACAATAAATTAAAGACAACCCTATGGCTCCTGCTAATTGTCGTACTCATCGACATGCAAGTCGTGAACCTATTACAAAACATGAACATCTCATACATCAACATTTATCACATCACATATTGGCCATACCACATCACAACACGCCCTGCAAAAACAAGTTAGACATCCTCTACTTTGTTATTGCAATTTCACATGGCTTAGGGCAAACTGTAAGAACTGTTCTTATCTACGCAAAACCACAATGGCGATATACAAGTTACCTTTTAACCTTCTAGAAGGACCGCCATAATCAAATCATATTCAACTAAGGTGGGAGATACTGACACCCGCAAAGCCACTTTTATGCAATACAAGCTGCATGTTAGTCAGTGGAACCGGTCTCTTGTGCCTGGACAAGTAAGGTTGGTCAGAGCCACTTCATCCCAAATTACCCTCGAATCCAAATAATACAAAGGAAGTAAGCAATTTGAACATCAATGCTCACGACTTCTCTGTGTTCTACTCATGCATATACATCTATGCATAGACCTAGCTCATGATGCCACTGATGAGGAACAAAGTCTGAAAATAAAAAAAATCCTACAAATCACCCAAGATCCAATCTAGGAGCTGCATAGTTATGAGAAGGGAGTGTGTCTATATTCCATTGTAGAATGAAAGTGTTAGCGTCGTAACGCGGTTGATGTAGTCATACTCTTCATGATCCAATGGCAATCCAATGCAATCTAGTGCCGAACGGACGACACCTCCGAGATTAGCACATGTTCAGCTTGATGGCATCCTCTCCTTCTTGATCTAGCTAGTGAGGGAGAGGAGGTAGATGAGATCGAAACTAGCACAGCGGTATGGTGGTGGTGGCAGCTGCGGAATTCCGGCACGGCTTCGCCAAGCCCGTACCGGAGGAAAGGTGGGAGGTGTTGGGAGGGACAGAGAGCAAGGGTGAGGCGTGCGACTGCCCTCCCCCCTCCCTACTATATATAAGGGTGAGGGGAAGGGGGCGCCAGCCCTAGCCCCTCCTCCAAGGGAGGGGCGGCGGCCCTAGGGGGTGGCTTGGCCACCAAGCCAAGGGGGCGCCCCCCACCCCTAAGGGTTGCCCTTCCTAGGCGCATGGCCTTGGTGGGGGCTGGTGCGCCCGGCCCATCTAGGCTAGGGCGCCCCCCTATAGCCCACGTGGGTCTTTGGGGCTGGTGGACCCCCCCCCCCAATGGACCCCCGGGCCCCTTCGATGCCTCCAGTACACTTGTCGGTACGCCCCCGAACTTTTCTGGTGGCCAAAACAGGACTTCCCATATATGTATCTTTACCTCCGGACCATTTCGGAGCTCCTCGTTATATCCCAGATCCCATCTAGGACTACGAAAAATCTTCAGACTTTCCACTATTAATATCTCAATAGTACCCTAGCGCTACCGAACTGTAAGCATACGACCCTACGGGTTCAGGAACATGCAGACATGACCAAGACTCCTCTCCAGTCAATATCAATAATGGGACCTGGATGCCCATATTGATTCCTACATATTCAACAAATATCTTTATTGGTTGAACCACGATGTCAAGGATTCAGTCAATCCCGTATGCAATTCCCTTTGTCCGACAATATGTTATTTGCCCGAGATTCGATCGTCGATGTTCCCATGCCTAGTTCAATCTTGTTACCGACAAGTCTCTTTAATCGTTCCAAAATACAAGATCCCATGATTAAACTCATTAGTCACGTGAAGCTTCTTATGATGTTGTATTACTGAGAGGGCCCAGAGATATCTCTCTGTCACACGGAGTGACAAATTCCAGTCTCGATCCATGCAACCCAACAGACACCTTCGGAGATACATTTAGAGCACCTTTATGATTACCCGGTCATGAAGTGACGTTTGATAGCACACAAAGTATTCTTATGGTGTCTGGGAGTGGCATGATCCATGGTCTAAGGAACTAATACTTGACATGAAGAAAGCTATAGCAAATAACTAAATGATCACATCATTCTCCTAATGATGTGATCCCATTATCAAACGACAGCCCATGTATATGGTTAGGGAATCTTAACCATCTTTGATTAATGAGCTAGTCTAGTAGAGGCTTACTAGGGACACAGTGTAGTTTATGTACTCTCACATGTATTTAAGTTTTCGGTCAATATAATTCTAGCATGAATAATAAACATTTAGCATGAATAGGAAATATGCTAATAATAAATTATTATTGCCTCTAGGGCATATTTCTAGCAATACTGCTCCACCCAGCAGAGCCACCATGCCACCATGGTCGGCGTGTCTCGAGCCGCGTCGCAGTCTCCTCTCCTGCCCGGGAGCCAAAGAAATCGAGGGAGAGGGGAAGAAATGAGATTAGGGTTTCATCGGGCACCAGTTTTGTTCCTCTTGGGGCGTCCTCGAAAATGGATCGGTGTGATAGCAAGGCATGGGAAATGAAAATGGGCCTATTCGGTACATGGGCATTGGCCCAGGTTTTCTTAGCCCAGAGGAAATGTTTTACTTTTTAATGAATCTGTCTCCTAGGCCAGACTTTTAACAGGCTGTCGTGGGTGGGTTTGGGCTGAAATGTTTATGTTATCCTTTTTCATTTTAATCGGTGCATTTTTATATAATGATTATTCAAAAAATGTTTTTGTACTGCTATGGAACTGAACATTGCTATAAAAATCATGTTCTTTTTTCTAACTACAGTGAAACCAATGAGAACTTTTACTTAGAAAACTATATGTAAAAAATGTTAATGTTGTTTTATGCCATTTAATAATGATGATCACCTTTTAGTATCCTACTAATGTTGAGATATTATTGTTACAAAATGCTATTAATCGCGAGAACAATTATATTTCACTCCAACTGTTAAGTTGTGATCCAAATTTGTAAAAGCTAACTTCTGACGCACTCAAGTGTAGGCCTATCGCTGAGAGGCTTGGGCCGTAGCGGAGATAAAATATCCTCTTTATATGTGATGAGTGAATTCTTCCTCATGATGTTGTGTAAGATTGGTCACTCAACATTTGTTATTTTGTACTTGACAGATTTAGTAATGTTGCGATGGTGGGTTGAGGAGGTATTTAGTGATAATACTTTTCTTCCTCCCTCCCTAACCTTAGATAAGGGAATAACGAAGAACCCCGAAGCTTTATGTTGCGTCAATGGGGAAACCCTTAAACACTATTATCATAACCTATTGTGGGAGGAACGATGGTGGCGTGTGTGATGTGTGGGTGATGCATCTATGCATATATCTTTATTTGGCTCCACCCGCACATTCCACATACAAAGAGCATTAGAGATGCAGACCTAGGACTATGTACTCACATATGTTGTGCAGATTATACTAGTAGTGATGATCCTAACCTCAAAGAATGCCTTTAGTACTCAAGCATCATGCCTACTAACTCGACATCCTTTAGTTTCTGCTTTTGCCTTTTCATTTGTAGCTTACTTAAAACCCCTCTTTTAGTTTATTTTTTAGTAACCGATAAGAGTAAACTATTTCCAAACTTCGGTTTGAGTGTGAGCGTACTTGTTGTCCATGACAATGTTACTGTGGGGTTGTAGTGTCATCCTTTTTGCTTCTATGGGTTCAAAACATTTTATCGCATAATGTTACATAGCCCTGTGCACTTGCAGTATAGTATCCCCTTAGCACCACATACAAATGAGGTAGTACCCTTGGGTATGTCACATGTCTAGGGGCTAAACAACTGGACTCCTAATTACCGATCCTAAAAGTATGTTAGAGGGGATCAGAAGGCCACTACCAATGCCGCCTATCGGTGTCAAAACCGCTGGACCTCGGGGTTGCGGATCCTGATCTGTGGATCTACAATCGGTGATAACAAGAACAAGGGAGATGATGTATACCCAGGTTCAGGCCCTCTTGATGGAGGTCAAACTCTATGTCCTGCTCTTGTTTATATTGATGATGATGTAACGAGTACAAGCTTGATCTACCTCGAGATCGTAAGTTGTGTTCTAACCGTAGGGCTAGGTGAATGTAATTGTGATTCGGTATAATGATCTAGAATATGATCTATCGACTAGCCTAGCCTCGGCTTATATAATGTAATGGAGGCCTAGGATAACAAGAGTCCTAGTTGAGTATGTCGATGGAGAGGAGTCCTTGTCTTGATCACCAAGTCTTGTGGAATCTTCCTCTTATGTCATGGGCTACCTGAAGTGGCCCATTAGTGAACCGCCATGGGAGTCCTCGGCCTGACCCATCTAGTCGGGAGATGATGTGGTGAGTACCCCCTAGTCCAGGACGTCGTTAGTAGCCCCCTGAACCAGTCTTCAAGTTGGGGATGCTCCTTAGTTCTACGAACTGTTCTTCGTCTTCGGTCATCGGTCTTGAAAGTTGGTTCAACAAATCTTCTCATCTCCGATCTTAAGGATCACTTGTGTTTAACCAAAGAGCTCATACGTCGGGTATCCGAGGATCCCCTTTAAGTTTTTGGGCTTTATCAATGCCTTGTTATTTTGACGACACACCTCGGGTTTGAAGTGTTTCTCGTGTGGTGGTTTCCTCTTGCATTCGAGCTCCAACGCCAGACTGCATCTGAGGTGTCATAGATTACATTGATTTAAAAAGTTGAAGGAGTTTAGCCGAGTTTAATGCTGTCAATGTCCTCTAGGGAGCCGGCCACTTGCATCTGAGCTTCATGTTGGACTGCTTCCGAGGTGGTGAACCACGTTGGGCATGGGCTAATTTTTTTGTGGAATTTTTGGATTGGTGCAATTTATTCTCTAGCGAGATGTATAGCCAGTAGCCCTCAAGGTATGTGTCGGGCTAAAATTTGGGATGCGCATGAATGATAAAACAAAACCACTGATCCCAGTAGCCCCCGAGACTCAGTCAATTTTGTGGATCAAGTCCTTGCTCGGCAGCATAGTTTAGTAGTGTGTGTTTCGCCATCGCCAAGGTGTAGGTCGGCAAGAAAGATGCCGAGCTATGGGTCGGAAAAGATTTCCCAGGAAAAACCATCACGCAAAACACCTTGATCAAGAGGATGTCCCGCCTCCTGAGAGGAAAAGATAAAATAGGTAAGTGTTATAAGCTGGAAAAACCCAAAACTGATTCGAAGACTGTATGTCCAAAGTAAATCAAGTTTTTTGGTGTCAATTCGAAAATTGGTCTTAATATTAGTTTGTGCTTCCACCGCACTTTAACATGACACATGTGAACTCAAGACTTCAAGTGGGTGAGGCTTCAGCTTCAACCTACTATCCCGAAGGCGAAGTGTTTCTCAGGCCAGTTTAGTGAAATAAACTCCAAAGGCTTCAGAGAGAAACCAGGCTATCCGGTTATTGACCTCACACTCTAGTCAAGAAATGAGTGGTAGAAAAAATACTTTGCAACAACTTCGAAGAAAACACTTATTATAAAACGACTCATACAAATTTAAGAGCCCCCAGTTAACTTGGGTAAAACAAGTGTTTTAACAACTAAGTTTTTAACGACGAGCTTTTTTGTTTAACACAAATATAATGCTTGATTGAACTGAACAAAAAATTTAACATTTTTAAAAATTTGAGCATGAAAGCAACTTAGCTGGCTAATGCGCTTGGTGTTGATGACACGGGTCCAGGTCCAGGTCCCAGCCCCCAAGCCAGTCTCAAGGTGCCCGAGTGAAGAGATCGGCTTGATGAAGTGACAGCACAACTTTGCCAATGTGTCAAGGCGAAGCCCCCAATCTAGCTGAGGTGCCGGAGCTGGTCGGTTGGTGATGGAAGTTCCGTGAGTAGATTGATGAAGACATGGCGAAGCCCCCAGTCAAGCCGAGGTGTCAGAGCCTTAATGTCAATCAACCTGTTGAAGCAGGTCGGCGTGTTAAACATCGGCTTGAAGAAAAGGTGACACGGCGATGCTGACGCATGTCAAAATTTGTGATGCGATCGATGCCAGCTTGATGAAGTGACCGCCGGTGATGCCAGTGTGCCAGCCCCGTGCAATCCATGGGGCAATCATGTTCTCTTGATGATTATTTGGACCATGCGATGCCAAACTCTTGGTCAGCTTGCTGAGGTGATTGTCCAATGAGGTTGACACCAGATCGATGAAGCGATGATTTGTCTAGCGTAGGTCGACACCCGTGGAGCAAATATTGTCGGGCTAGTTTGAAACCAACACGACGATGAAGATTACCTCGGAAAAGGCTCAAAATTTGTGGGCACGTGTTTGAGAACAACACACAATACCCTAAAAATTACTCCAAAAAGAATGTTTGGTAACCTTTCATGAAATGATGAACTCATGTCGGATTCGTTTTTGCGCAAAAAAACAAATCCGAAAATTGATGCGCTCATCGAACGTTCCCCGGAGTTTGAACAGTTGGATCTAGCAAAAAATTTGAAGGGTGATAGATACAGTAATTCCGTAGCAGATGAATAGTTGGATCTTCCAAAGATGTCCGAGCTGGACGGTGGACTTCTCGCCCTAAACTCGTCCAGATTCCCATCCAAATTCGACAGCGCTCCAGTAGATCGAAGTTTGCCTGAGATTCCTCCATGGGAACACGATGCAATTTTAGAGGGTTGTTCAAGACTCAATTCTGCACAATTCCACCGAAGCAATCATCAAAGCAATGCTCGAGGAGGCAGGGATGATGAACACAATCCACTGTCCAGAAAAAACTGCTATCAATCTACAGACGAGCCATCGATCTTTTCATTGATCCCACACTGCCCATCACAAGGCATTGCCGAGTGGGCTCTTGGACATGTTGTTTCCCATGCACGTCTATATCACCATGGACCCACCCTTCATCACACCTACCAAGAAGGCGAGAGAATATGGATTTGCCTTGAATTACTATGCCCATATCAGGTACACACGCTTCCTCTCAGGTGTTTTTATCATGATATTAGGCCTAATGATGTTTAATTGATTTACCGTAACAATAATGTCTGGAGATTCGCGACGGGTGCTGTGTTAGAAGTGCCTGCTCCTGTGTATACTATGTGCTTTATACCGAGATGCTACCATTTTATTAACACATCACATTTATTAACTTAGCTTCAAATTAACTTGTAGATGAATAGTTTGCAATACAATAGTCATTGTATTGATGGGGTGCTGGTGCACATATATATAAGGACAGGGCAGGCCTCGACCTCAACTATACACAACTAGGAGGTGTGCCACAAGATGTAATACATGCAACACAAATATATACTCAAC
>NC_041385.1:201225931-201350551 GCF_002162155.2 Triticum dicoccoides
CCCCACACTGTCGAAGTGTCGCTGGAGACACAGAGACTGGACTGAAACTCCTCGAAGATGGGAGTAGGCAATCCCTTTGTCATCACATCAGCAAACTGTTGCACCATTGGAACATGGAGAACCCGAACACGGCCAATGGCAACCTGCTCATGCACAAAGTGAATGTCGAGATCAGTATGCTTCGTATGTCGATGGTGCACTGGGTTGGAGGAGAGGTAGACCACACTGACGTTACTGCAGTAGACAAGAGTGGCCTTGTGAACATCACAAAGCAACTCCTGGAGTAGCTGACGTATCCAAGAGAATCAGCCACACCGTTAACCACAACCCAATACTTTGCCTCGACGCTGGAGCGGGAGACCGTGGGTTGCCGCTTCAATGATCAACAGATCAATGAGGGCCCAAGGTAGATGCAATAGCCGGACATGAAACGTCCAGTGTCGGGGCAGCCGGCCCAGTCGGCATCTTAGTAGGAAATGAGGTCGGTGGAGGCAGAGGTCGTCAGGGTGAGTCCCAAGGACATGGTGCCACTATGTAACAGAGAATATGCTTAACCGAGGTCCAATGAGAGTCACGCGGGAGCGTGCATGTGGAGACACACCTATTGGATAGCGTACTGCAGGTCTGGTCAAGTCAGCGCCACGTACTGTAAGGCACCAACAATGGAGTGATAGAACGTTGCATCGGATGCAAGAGACCCCTCCAGAGCAGAGACCTTCGCCTTCGTGTTGACGGGGGAGGGCGCCGGCTTGCAGTTAATTATACCAGCATGCTCCACAAGCTCGTGGGCATACTTATGATGACGCAGAAAGAAGCCATTAGCTGAGGGTGAACTCATCATGAAGATGAGCTGTCAGACACTGAAGGAGATTGGGGACGGACGTCGTGAGGATGATGCCATCAACGTAGAGCAGCAGATACGCAGTGTCAGCTCCCCAATGATACACAAAAAGTAGGCATCAGAGCGAGTGGATCGAAAGCCCAGAGACTGCAGGAAGGCTCTGATACGTTGGTACCAAGCCCGAGGCGCCTGCTTCAACCCGTAAAGATAACGAGAGAGCAAGCACACGAAGTTCGGATGCGCGTCATCGACGAAACCAGTGGGCTGCTCATAGAACACCTACTCGGCGAGACGGTTGTGCGAGAAGGCCTTGCACTACAAAAAAATACACTTCCGTGATGATACGTGTTTGTCATAGTAGGTCACGTTTTTTGTCATGCATGTACATCCATGATGATTTTATGACAGAATCAAGATAGTCATACATGTGCTATCATAGAAGTGTTCCATGACATTACTTAAATTATCATCACGGAAGTGTCCACTTCTATGACGATAAATCGTGCGTCATGGAAGTGCTTTCATCAAGGGTGACCGACACGTGGCATCCACTGTAACATGTTGCCTTTATGCTATCAGGTCTGGTTTTGGATCCGATAACCCGCTAAGAGCCACGACCAATGGGGATTTTCCACGTGTAAATTTCTCATTGATCGGAGGAACCACGTGTCGACTCACCGTTGGGACATATGTCCTTAACTCATTGGACCGAAGGTGCCTATGATACGTCGACACGTGGCGCGGCCCAACAGAGGCCCATTCCTGTGGAAAGGCTGGCCCGTTTGACTTGGTCAAAAGGTAGTGGGCCGGCCCACGGAAAGCCTGTTAACGGCATGTTCGCATATAGCCCATTTACAACCAGCTAGCCTAGGGCCCGTTAAGGCCTATTTGAATTAGGCCCACTAGCGTCATCTGGGCTGTCCAATATGATTCCAGTCCGTTTTAACTTCCGGCCCATGTATGGCCCATGACGTCTTTCGGCCCATATGATGGCCTTTGTAACTCTTGGCCCATTAACGGCCTGTGGTGAAACTGTCCCGTAATGAACAGTGTATCACTTTGTACCCATTAACGACCCATAATTCCATTCGGCCGTTTCCAGCCCATGTTATCTTTCGGCCTTCTCAGGTCCCATTTATTCTTGGGCTCATTTCTAGCATTGGTTACTTACGGCCCGTTACTATCCCTTTCTGCTTGTGGGCCAAATTCAGCCCATGGATGCAGTTGGCCCGTTTATGGCCCATTAATCTATTGGGCCGTTTTCATAGCATCATCAAATATGGCCGATTAACGACGGCCCGTTATAGTCGGCCCATGTATGGATGATTCCAACTCTAGCCCATTTACGACCCATAATGCGGTCTGTTATTGGTCTATAGAAGGCCCATTGTTTCTACGACCCGTAGAAGGCCCATTGTTTCTACGGCCCATAGGAGCCCAGGGTCACTACAGTAAATATGTAGCCCATGGCTATTGTGGCCTAGTTTTTAAAAATAGGTTATTGCGGCCACTAGCAAACCGTGGAAAAAGAACTGCACTGACTATAAGCAAAGAAATAAACAAGACAACAAGGAAATAAATAAGCAAGCAACTTACATTATGATATCACGACTATTACACATATTACATCCATTGGGCATCAAAGTTTGCCACTAGTGCAAATATAGGGAACAAAGCAGCATATCACATACACTAGTTGTCAAAGTTGGCGACCAGTGCAAATAAACACTGCGGCAAAACAAGTCCAGAATTAAAACCACTTCAGAAGATCTCAAGAAACAATATCCTTAGAAAGCTTATTACCTTTCTCTTGTTTGGCGCTTAAATCCTCCAGCACTTGTTGTTGCACTAGAAAGTATGCATATGAATTCTACAGGGACTTCATTAGTCCTTCGACTTCATGTCGCATAACATCTGATCGATGTCTTTCAACTTGAACTTGAGACTCAAGAAGCCAAACTGATTCAGGCAGCGAGTTCGAAGAGTTGGTGCCAGCAGTAGTAGCCAGTAACTTGAACACTACATGAAGACATAACTTTGGGGTTGTCTAAAGGTCTTCAGTACAGTTTTTATAAACTTTCTTATAGACATACAGGGATGTCTCACTATCTTGAACCTTATCTGCATTACTTCCTTCACCATCGCATAACGGGGTACTCTTCTCCAATATTTTATTCGCATTCTAAAATAGAAACAAACGGACACATCACATGTTTACCATGTTGTATATGAAACTCATTTTGGTAAACCAGTTCAGTAATAAGGTGGACAAGATAACAACATGAAACAAACATATATCTATGTAGTATGGTCACTGTATGGTCTATATCATTCTAGTTTATGTTGCCAAATCAAGATAGAGACAGTTCAAATCATATCTATTTAAGACGAAGCAGCATAGGCAGAATATAAGTGTGGGAAACTACACAACAATAACAACACTTGTAATGTGCATGGCATGAAAACATAATTGTTTATTCAATTGAAACCGAAATCAACATAGAGCAAGTTACAATAGCAAACACGTTAAAGAAACGAGGTTAAACATACCTGTTGCGCCATTGGAGTTTCAATTGCATCCTTCAAATTTGAAATTAGTTGGTATGAGTAAATACAGTGATGCAAGAGCAAAGGAGTATGAACCATAGCTACGGAACCTGACCTAAGAACAATTCTTCTTCTGCTTTAAGAGTTGACTTGGGGTTCGGAGTGGTGGTCCTTGTGCTTTGGGCACTGCACTTACCTTACTAACTGCTTGTCGTGGATTTGTCACGGCAGATGTCCTAGTGAAAGGACTTAGTCGTGGAGCCATCGCTACAGGTTAACTTGAAGGGGTTAAAGCGGACACAAAGACACGAGGGTTTATACTAGTTCGGCCCCTTCGACGAAGGTAAAAGCCTACGTCTAGTTGTGATGGAATTGATGTGGTCTCGATGGCTAGGGAGCAAACAAGCTTCGCCTAGGCTCGAGTTGTAGTTGTCTGTCTTGAACTGCCGCTGGGTCGTCCCCTTATATACAAGGGTGACACCCGTCGGTCCATAGAGTCCCAACCGGTTCATACTCGTATCCCGGTTGGTATCCCTCTATTCCTAACTTACAATACAAGTTTACATATCATGCTGGTTTACGGCTACAGTTTCTAAACCGACTACAGGCCATGGGCCTTCATCTGCTTATACTAATGAAGTTAACCCGGCCCAAATAGGCCGGTTCACGCCCAATGGTAATATCCCCAACATTAGGCCCCAGTTTGATTTGAACTGGTTCATGTCAATCCTTCACAAAATCTTTGTCTTGGACATCTTCTGGTAATTGGTAAACCGCCATGTCGTCATCATTTCTGGTTGCTGTAAACCGGCATGACGTCATCACGAAGTTAACATTTATGACGCCCTCCTTTATTAATAGATCTGCCATACCCAAGTCATCAGCTCCACTTCCGAAATTTTGACTCCTGGATTCGCGCGCCTGACCCACGTTTGTTGCCTTATAAATAGGACTGAAGGGTCATTTCCTTTTCTCCTCTTCGTCTCTTTCTCTTCGTCTTCCTCGCGTCGCCAGCCTTGGAGCTTCGTCGCCACCGTCGACCTCTGCATCGTCTTGGGCCACTGCATCAATCTGAACGCACCAGAGCACTGCGGTATCCTTCCGCGTCTTCTTCGTTTCCGGTAAGCCTTCTTCTCTTCTTGACATAGATCTGTTCTTAGGGTTTCATGTTCGCGCCGTGTTCGTCGCTTGTTCATACTCGTACCCTGACTCTTGAATGAATCTGGGAACCCCTGCTCTGTTTAGTAGTAATCTTTTAGCATCCGCCTGTAATTTCCCGCCTAAGTCCATAGATCTCATTTACATATCCGCTCATTGGTTCACTTCCGTTCTGCTTTACTCTTTTAAATATTTTCTATTTTTCTGAACTTGCTTCAGATCCACTGCTGCAATAGGACCTTGTGAAACCTGTTTAGGCATACTTAGCCATCCACAACTTCGTTTGCTTCCGATGTTTAGATCAGGCGGTTTAACTTAATATAGAAAAAGTTAGTAAACCGGTATACACCATTAGTTCCCTTGTTGAACCGCCAGAATCCATATGATGCCACCTCGTAGAAATCCGGTTTATATGTACTGCCTCCGGTTTAGCATTGTTCAGATCAGCACCTTCTTTTATCCAACATATTCTTGAACCAGAATCACCTATTTCTTGTAGACCTCACCATGGCCAAACAAGTATATGAGTGCAATTGGGTTCCTTCTCGCGTCACAGAGACTCAGTTGGATGATTTAGTCCTGATCGGCGCTTTAGACAGCAAAGATACGATCCACTGGAGGGTTCCTGGAAATGAATGTCCTCCCACACCTCAAGAGGGAGAGGTTGTGGTCTTTGCAGATCACTTGGCCCGGGGCTTCAAACCACCTGGTTCTAAATTTTACCGGGATGTGTTAGCCAATTTTCAGCTCCGTGCGCAAGATATTGGCCCCAATTCCGTTACCAACCTATGTCACTTCCAAGTGCTTTCTGAGGTATACCTTCAAGAGGAGCCTTCAATCGAATTGTTTAGAGACTGCTTCCACTTAAACTGCCGCACTGAATTTACTGACGGCCCCAATACCGAATTGGGCGGTATGGCAATTCAGAAAAGAAAAGAGATCACTTATCCCCACGTCAAACCACACACTCACCCCAAGGAGTGGAATGCAACATGGTTTTATTGCAAAGACACCTCCCCTGACAATGAAAATCCCTTGCCTGGCTTTCGTCCGGAGCGGCTCAGCAACACTCACCCCTTTCCACAAAGATTAAGTGCCAAGGAGAGAAGTAAATATGCTCTGCAACTGTCCAAGCTCCGAGCCTTCATGGCCAACAGTTTAACGGGAATAGACCTTGCATGCTGTTGGATATCATGGAGCATATTGCCTCTTAGCCGGCACTCCGGTTTGATGTGCAAGTATACTGATAGCATCGATGACCCACTCCGACACACTAAAATCCAACTCTCTGATGATGAAGTCATAGATTCTGTGAAGAAAATGTTGAATGAACCGGAGCACCTCTGCGCTCAAACCGGTCTGCTCCCTTTCTGCGCCACCAACAAACCGCCAGCTGTAAGATTTTGATTGTTCTTTTATTGAACCTGTTACTGCTTTCTCCGTCTGACATCAATTACTGCTTAACCAGGGTGATAATCCGTTTTGGAGCAAGAAGCTTCCACAAGACAAAACGAAGAAAGCAGGACGGTCAACCCGGCCCAAGACCAAGGTTATCAAGAAGCCAGCTCACAAAAGGAAAACCACCGCTTCATCTGATCCAGCTATTGATGATGATGTGGGTAACCCGGACCTTGAGGTAGAACTTGATTCCCTAGGCTTACTTTTTACACGCCTTATTGATGATGATACTTGTCAGGACGACGCTGAAGCCAGTAATGCTGAAGTCGCTGAGGTAACTATTCTCTCTTCCGATTCAGAAATTTTGCCTTTGCCAAAATTTCGCCAGGCAAACCGGAAAGTTAAATTTTCTCATCCTCTTGCTTACTTGGATCCCAAATTTCTTATGAAGACTCAGCAACATGAAGCTCGCCGCACAACCCGGCACAGTGGCCAGGTAGTTACCTCCGCCGGTTTACCAAACAGTCCGGTTCAAAAACGCCGCTCCGAGGTCTCCGACCTTTTTATTAATTTATATCCTAAAGCGGGTTTCATCCGTCAACCTCTTAATCCGTCTGACTCCGATTATCAGGTTACTTCTCATTCTTCCTCTGGTGAATCATCAGCCACTCAGCTGCCGCCACTAAAAACGGTTCTTGGGTAAGCTAGGTTGAACATATGCTTCCGGTATACTGTGTAATAACTTATGCTGTTCCTTGACTCTTTGTTTTTCTTTCAGGGCTAAACCTAAACCGAGCAAGAAGTCCCGCCTGGACAAAGTGGCTGAGGAAGATGTCGCCCCAGAACAGGATAAAGCGCCAGATCTTGAAACGTTTGCTCATGAGGATATTCAATGATCCTCCTTTGCAAAACGATGCTATTCCTGAGGAAAGGCCTATCAATACTTCAGTCTCTGCTGACCCGCCTGCCAGCTCCGTCCAGATTGAAAAATCCCGCAGTCCTGCTGATAAACTGACTGCACCAACGCAAACCGGTGAGTCTAAAGATGATGATGTTGTAATTACCGGCGTAGGTCGCTTTGAACCAAGGAATCCTGTCGCTTTAACCAAGCATATAGTGAAAGAGGATTTTTCTGCCAAGAACAAAGGCAAATGGGATGTAGAACTGGAAACATATGCTGCTCTGAGTGCCCAAGATCTGCATTCTGGTTACTTGAACCGCCTATATACTAGCCGCGACTGTGAAGCTGGCCTGGTAAAGATGATGAGAGACAAATTTGAGGTAACTACCTTGTGCTTCTTCTTTCTTTACTTATTGCCACTGTATTAATCCTCCTAGCCCCCAAGGACCGGTTTGTAACCTTCTTCAAACCGGGACTTGAAGATAATCCTCAGTACTTTGAAATCCGTCAATATAGCCCCCAAGGGCCGGTTCAACTTAGCATAGTTAAACCGGGACTCCAATAAAGATTGTAACATCAGAACATAATTGAGCAAATAGCCATTAGCCCCCAAGTGCCAAGTTGAATACCTGTATTGAGCTTGGGACTTTGTGATTTAGTAATAGATGAAAATTGAAGGTGCATTAGCCCCCAAGTATCAAGCGTATAACTTGTTATGTGGTTGATACTTCAAATTCTTGTAGCGTTTTGTTTAAAGCCAAGCACTGTCTGTATGCAGGCTGAAGTGAGGGTCAAAGAGGACCGGATTACTGATCTGCAAGAAACTCTGAAAACCCAACAAACCGAAATTGATAAAGCAAGGGAGGAATTGACCAGCGCTTTGAGCATCACGGAACAGCTGAAGGAGGGCTTCAAGAAGGAGCGGGCTGATTGGGCCACTGAAAAGGCCGCTTTAACAAAAAGAGCTGAAAATGCTGAAGCTGCCCTTAAACCGGTGGTAGATGAGCTGACTGCCGTAAAGCGGCAAATACACTCCATGACCGCTGCTATCTTTGGTAAGCTCTTTTTGGCTTCTCTGACAATTCTGGCCTGCTTATAATAGATCCGGTTTGAGACTGGCCCTGTATTGTTGCAGGTACACGCATTGGGCACTTAGGGTCAGATGTGCGGAAGAAGCTGAAGGCTGCCTACACGTTAGTTGAACAATTGTATACCGGAGCGCAGCGGATTATGACCACAGCTTCTCATAACAATCCGGCACCCTCTTTAATCCAGGACACTCGTAATAGGTTGTCAATGCTTCCTACCCAGATTGAAGAGCTGAAAAAATCTGCTGCTCGAACCGGAGCCATTAATGCCTTGATCCGGGCAAAAGCATGGGTGCCGCATTTTGATCCTGTGGAGGCAGCTCAAGGCTATCCCAGCCTGAAGGAAGATGGCTCCGAGCTCAATGAAGATGATTTGAGGGCAATAAACCGTGCAGTGCGCCCTCTGGCTTGTCAATTAGCTGAAGAGGCAGACTTGACGCATTATCAAGCTCAATACAATGATCAGAACAAGCGAGTGCCTGCCCCAACTCTTGAAGCGGAGAATCTGATTCCACCAATCCGTAAGCATACTTATGCTCCTGATATTGAACCGTCTTCTCTGATCCATGAAGAGGCTGTCTTTCAAGCTTTAATGGGAATCGACTGGACCACTGTTGATTTCCAGCCAATGGATAGAGACGAGCAAGCTGAAGCGGCACAGGACGATGAGCAGGCTTGAACCGGAAGCCGGTTTAAATAGCTACCTTACGATGATCCGCCAAAATAACAATGATCTTATTTGGGAACCGTGTTGCCTTGTAATAGGATAGTTAATACTTCTGTCTTGAATATGCCTTCGTGCATAAGTACTGATGCTTTTGCTTGAAAAACCTCAATTTATATTTCCTGCAATCAGAAAATCTTGAACTTCGGTGGCGGTTATACCGTCAGCCGGTTTATGATCTTGATATATATATCATCAAATGTATTTAAAACATATAATCAAAATAAGCGATACAAAGTACCTGCCATCGCTGGGCATGAAGTTGGCTTAGCCAAGCTTGAAGCGGAGGTTGTATAAACCATTACCGTAAAAAGGGAGAAAGCAACTCCCATGTAAACCATACTAGGTCTTTATGAGCCCCCCTGTTACTCCATGATGTTAACAGGAAAGGTAAACCGGGTATATTTCTCCGGATGAAAAATGAACCGAATCCGTCAGCTGAACCGGTAAGAAAGTGTTGTTGGTATAAAGGAAACACAACAAAAATTAAGAAACAACCATAAAATAAATATGGAAGCAAAGGCAATGATCAAAACCGTTTGCAAAAAACATGCTATACTAAGCTGATCAGATGGTGCTACCATGGTCGGACAGGACCAAGCCCCCAATAGGAGTGACAATGGTTCAAGTCAGCCAGGTCCCCAAATGAAACCGTGGCATATATGCCAATCAAAAGGCGTGGCAATGGTTCGGGTTCGACCAAGCCCCTAAGTGATTTTGTGGCCTTAGGCCGATCAAGAGGCATGACTGGTTCAGACTTGACCATGTCCCCAAGTGATCTGGTGGCTTTCGCCTATCAAAAGGTGTCGCGTTGGTTCGGAGACAACCAAGGCCCCAAGTGATATAAAAAAGCAAATTTCAAGGGGTAAACCGGAGGCCGCTTTAAAACAGAACCACTCCATGTAACCACGCATGATAAGAAAAGACAGAGACCCCGCTTTAGCTGAGGCTCCGGTTTTATTATATCAAAGATAATATATACACTGTCATTATATGTACATAGATAGAGCCAATGGCTCAGGTGTAGTAAGGCCGAAGATGAGCTATGTTCCACGGCCTGTTGGTCTCCTCCTCTGATGTGCGTGAGTCTTTATGCTCTCGAATATCAATCAGATAGTATGACCCGTTGTGCAGATTCTTGCTGACCACGAAAGGTCCCTCCCAAGGTGGGGATAACTTGTGCATATCTGTCTGGTCTTGGATGAGTCGAAGCACCAAATCTCCTTCTTGAAAAGTTCTGGTTCTAACCCGGCGACTGTGATCGCGATGGAGATCTTGTTGATAAATCGCCGAACGGGCAGCCGCTATATCGCGCTCCTTGTCCAATAGGTCCAAAGCGTCTTGTCGTGCTGTCTCATTGTCCGCTTCAACATAAGCTGCCACACGAGGCGGATCGTGCCGGATATCACTAGGGAGAACCGCCTCCGCTCCATAGACCATAAAAAACAGCGTGTATCCTGTGGATCGGTTGGGTGTAGTATTGATACTCCATAGCACAGATGGTAGTTCTTCAACCCAACATCCTGGTGTTCTTTGCAATGGAACCATAAGCCGGGGTTTGATGCCTCGCAAGATCTCTTGATTAGCCCGTTCTGCCTGCCCATTGGACTGGGGGTGAGCCACTGATGATACGTCAAGTCGGATGTGCTCACATTCACAGAACTCCTTCATAGCACCCTTGGATAAATTGGTACCATTGTCAGTAATGATACTGTGTGGAAAGCCAAACCGGAAAATCACCTTTTTGATGAACTGCACCGCTGTCGCTGCATCACACTTGCTGACAGGCTCTGCTTCAACCCACTTGGTAAATTTGTCAACTGCCACCAAAAGGAGGGTTTTCTTATCCTTGGATCTTTTAAAAGGTCCGACCATATCCAGCCCCCAAGTTGCAAACGGCCAAGTGATTGGGATCATCCTCAATTCTTGAGTCGGCACATGAGCACGCCTTGAAAATTTCTGACAGCCATCACACCGTTTAACCAAGTCCTCCGCATCAGCATGCGCTGTCAATCAGTAGAACCCGTGACGAAATGCCTTTGCCACCAGAGACTTTGAACCGGCGTGGTGATCACAATCCCCTTCATGGATTTCTCATAAGATTTCACAGCCTTCCTCAGGAGAAACACAACGTTGAAATGCCCCTGATACACTGCAATGATGCAATTCACCATTGACAATCGTCATAGACTTGGATCGCCGGACTATCTGCCTGGCTAGAATCTCATCCTCTGGCAACTCTCCCCGGTTCATGTACGCAAGATAAGGAACTGTCCAATCCGGAATGACATGCAGGGCTGCCACCAATTGAGCCTCCAGATCAGGAATAGCCAAATCCGCTTCACCTGGGAGCTTGACTGACGGGTTGTGCAACACATCAAGAAAGACATTAGGCGGGACCGGTTTGCACTGAGAACCCAACCGGCTTAAAGCGTCCGCCGCTTCATTCTTTCGACGGTCCACGTGATCCACTTGATAACCCTTGAAGTGACCCGCAATATTATCCACCTCACAACGATATGCAGCCATGAGCGGGTCCTTAGAATCCCAAGTGCCAGACACCTGTTGAGCCACGAGGTCCGAGTCACCGAAGCACTTAACCCGGCTTAAGTTCATCTCTTTAGCCATCCGGAGACCATGGAGCAAGGCTTCATACTCAGTTGCATTATTAGTACAAGGGAACATTAAGCGGAGAACATAACAAAACTTATCACCTCGTGGGGAAGTTAATACGACTCCAGCCCCCGAGCCTTCCAATTGCCTGGATCCATCAAAATGGATAGTCCAATATGTGTGATCCGGCTTCTCCTCTGGTGCTTGCAACTCCGTCCAATCATTGATGAAATCAACAAGTGCTTGAGACTTCACCGCCGTCCGAGGCACGTACTTCAATCCGTGCGGCCCAAGCTCTATAGCCCACTTGGCAATCCGGCCAGTCGCCTCCCGGTTCTGTATGATATCGCCCAAGGGAGCTGAACTGACCACTATGATGGGGTGCCCTTGAAAATACTGCTTCAACTTCCGGCTTGCCATGAAAACTCCATATACCAGCTTCTGCCAATGCGGATACCTTTGCTTGGATTCAATAAGCACCTCGCTGATATAATAAACCGGCCGCTGAACCGGATATTCCTTGCCTGCCTCCTTGCGTTCCACCACAATAGCCACAATAACTGCACGAGCATTGGCCGCTACGTATAACAATAACGGCTCCTTGTCGACCGGAGCCGCAAGAACGGGCGGATTGGCTAATTGCCGCTTCAAGTCTTCCAATGCTTCATCAGCAGCCGGACTCTAGATGAATTGATCTGTCTTTCTCAGCATCTGGTACAAAGGGATAGCCTTCTCTCCGAGGCGGCTGATAAACCGGCTCAGTGCGGCGATCCAGCCCACCAAACGCTGAACATCGTTGATACACTTTGGTTTAGCCAGGTAGGTGATAGCCGTAATCTTCTCCGGATTAGCTTCAATTCCTTTGTTGGACACAAGAAAACCCAGTAACTTGCCTGCTGGAACACCAAAGACACACTTGGCCGGGTTAAGCATCATCTTGTAAACTCGCAAGTTGTCAAAGGTTTCGTTCAAATCATCCACCAGCGTCTCCTTCTGCCTTGACTTGACTACAATATCATGCACATAGGCGTGCACACTGCGGCCGATCTGTTTATGCAGGCAATTCTGTACACACCGTTGATAAGTGGCTTGGTCACTCTTGAGCCCAAAGGGCATAGATACATAGCAGAAGGCTCCAAAGGGAGTAATGAACGCTGTCTTCTCCTGGTCCTTAACCGCCATTTTGATCTGATGATATCCAGAATATGCATCCAAAAAACTCAAACGCTCACAACCCTCCGTGGCATCAATGATCTGGTCAATGCGGGGGAGGGCAAAAGGATCTGCTGGACAAGCCCTGTTAAGATCCGTGTAATCCACACACATACGCCAAGTGCCATTTTTCTTAAGAACCAACACCGGATTAGCAAGCCACTCTGGATGGGACACCTCAATGATAAAACCAGCTGCTAAAAGCCTGGCCACTTCCTCTCCAATGGCTTTGCGCCTTTCTTCGTTAAACCGGCGGAGAAATTGCTTTACCGGTTTATACTTAGGATCCACATTAAGAGTGTGCTCAGCGAGTTCCCTCGGTACACCTGGCATGTCAGAAGGTTTCCATGCAAAAATGTCCCGATTATCACGGATGAACTCGATGAGCGCGCTTTCCTATTTAGGGTCCAAGTTGGCACTGACAGTGAACTGCTTGGACGAATCGCCAGGCACGAAGTCAACAAGCTTGGTCTCAGCTGCCGATTTGAACTTCAGATCCGAATCATGCTCTGTGGTTGGCTTCTTCAAAGGGGTCATGTTCGCCGGATCAACATTGTCCTTATAATATTTCAACTCCTCCGTGGCACAAACCGACTCTGCATAAGCCGCATCACCTTCCTCACATTCCAAAGCAACCTTACGGCTCCCATGAACCGTTATTGTCCCCTTGTAACCCGGCATCCTGAGCTGCAAGTAGATATAACAAGGCCGCGCCATGAATTTGGCATAAGCCGGCCGCCCAAACAAGGCGTGATACGGGCTCCGGATCTTCACCACCTCAAAGGTTAGTTTTTCGGATCGGGAATCATGCTCGTCCCCAAAAGCCACGTCCAGGGCTATCTTACCAACAGGATATGCTGATTTGCCAGGCACCACACCATGGAACACCGTATTAGACGGTCTGAGATCTTTGTCTGTTAGCCCCATGCGGCGGAATGTCTCATAGTATAGGATGTTAATACTGCTCCCTCCATCCATGAGTACCTTGGTGAATTTATAACCTCCCACCTGAGGGTCTACCACTAATGCTAGCTGGCCCGGATTGTCAACCCGGGGTTGGTGGTCCTCCCTGCTCCACACGATAGGCTGCTCCGACCAGCGTAAGTAACGTGGTACGGCCGGTTCAACAGAGTTCACTGCTCGCTTGTGGAGTTTCCGGTCGCGCTTATCCAAGCTAGGTTTGAAAACATGATATTGTCCATTGTTCAACTGTTTTGGCTGGCTCTGATATCCCGACTGCTGCTGCTGTTGACCGTTCTGATTATTCTGGTTGTTGTGACCGCCCTGATTGAAATCTGAACCGGAAGCTCCATCGTGACCCGGCCCATGGAAACCGGATCCTGAACCGCCCCCTGACCCGCGGTCATACCGGAAGGCATTAGAGTTTTTAAACTCCTGCATAATGTAACAATCCTTCCAAAGGTGGTTAGCCGGCGCCTCCTTCGTCCCGTGTTTTGGGCAAGGCTGATTCAACAAATAATTCAAACGATCCGCGTTAGGATTTGGAGCCCCATTACGATTTGCCGCTTTACCTCTGCGCCGCTGACCCTTGTCCTGTGCGTTAGTGTTAGCCGCAAAGTCCATGCTGCCATCCGCCTTGCGCTGGCCTCCGTTTCCATGGCCCGCCGGTTTGTACTGATGCCCCTTGGAGTTGCTATTCTTCTTTCCCTTCCCTGCTTCATCATCGTCAGTCTCGGGATCCTTGGTACTATCCGAATCAGCATACTTCACTAAAGCGGCCATGAGAGTTCCCATGTCATTACAAAACCGCTTCATGCGCCCCAATTTCAATTTTAAAGGCTTAAACCGGCAGTTGCCCTCCAGGGTTAAGATCGCAGAGTCAACATTGATCCTGTCAGACGAGTGCAAGACTTCCGAAACGCGGTGTACCCAATGGGTTGTTGATTCTCCGTCCTCCTGAACACAAGCCGCCAGGTCTACTATGGACTTGGGATGCTTACACGTATCTTTGAAATTCTGGATAAACCGGGCCCGCAACTGGGCCCACGAGCTGATAGAATTAGGCGGCAGGCTCTTCAACCAAGTACGGGCCGTGCCTTCAAGCAACATGGTGAAGTACTTTGCACACGCGGTCTCATCCACATCTAGCATCTCCATGGCCATCTCATAACTCTCTACCCACGCTTCCGGAGATAAATCAGCGGTGTAATTCGGCACCTTGCGCGGACCCTTGAAATCTTTGGGCAGGCGTACATTGCGTAAAGCGGGGACTAAACAAGGCACTCCCAAAGCGGATGCCACCCCTGGCCCGGCAGAGGTGGTAGGACGAACCGGTGTAAGCTGACCCGCCTCGTTTTGCGCTGCTAACTCGGCCTCCCTTCGTGCCCGGGCCCGGTCCACCACATCCTGAGCATCGCGAACACCACCTGCCGGGTTATTGCCACGGGCCGCTTCACAGCCTCGCGCGTTGCTCGATATGGCCGGTTCATCCAGGCACCTGCTATAGCTCCGGCTTGGACGAGGTGTGGAGTGAATCCGATCGCGGCTGTATGAATATGCCTCCTGTTGAATCAAAGTGGTCCGGAGGAGTTCCTTAACCCGGCGCGTCTCTATTGCTTGCGGATTGTCTCCTTCCACCGGGATAGCTTCTAATCGCGCAGCAGCTGCGACAAGATTGTCCATAGGATTAGAATAATGACCCGGAGGTGTCTAGACCGGCGGAGGAATCACAATGTTCTGTCGAGGAGGTTCCATCAGGCGGGGTTGGATCGTCGCTCCTGGCCCTGGTGCCTCGATTCGGTTTGCCTCCAGGTGCCCCGGCGGATTACTGGTTCCAGCTCCCGGAGTGTGAAAGAGATTCCGAGGGTCGAACCCTAATGGCAGGCGTGATCTGTGCTTCCGCTTCAAGACCTCCTATGATGTGTTCTGGTCAAGCATGAGCTTGTAGGCCTGGGCATCCAAAGTGGCCCGCTCTGCGGCCATCCTATCCTTCTCTGCCGCCAGGTCGGCTTTGGCCTGTACAATCTGCTCTCTCACCTTTGCAATCTCTGCATCATGGGCCTCTTGGTCCGCCGGATTGGCCTCTGCCATAAGTGCAGCTAGTGCGTCAAACAGATCCAACAGAACTTGAACCGGCGGGCGCACAAGGCCTCCTGCCCCTGCTGCCGCTGTCGCTGCTGATCCGGAGTGCATTGCTGCTGCGGTTGAGGAGTGATTCGCTGCCTGTGTACCGGCCATGAATATTCCAACCCGGTTGATCTGATCTGGGGGGTCCGGAATACTGTCGCCATCAGAACAGCCCCTGATCTGGTCATCTTGCAACTGGTACAATGATTCGGTCTCTCCGGTTGAAGACTCGTCGCCGGAATAGACGACGGTCTCGCTACCGAATTCTGACTCGTCCTCATGCTCTCCTCCGTGGTTGACTCCCACGAAGGCACGCTTCACGGCCGGTTTAACCTGGGTAGATCTCGCACGCTGAGCCGTCTCGACGAGGTCGGTGCAGATGTCCGGCTCAGGCCCAGGCTCACCAATCTTGCCGATGAAAACGTGTATGCCACCGAAGGGGACCCGGTACCCGTACTTGATCGAATCGGCTTCGGGACCCCATCCTGCATCGTCGATGTAGATCTTGCCACGACGACTCTTGGTCATCCGGCCCACAGCATAGCCTTTGAGTCCTTTGAGCTTGCCCTCCAAGATCATCAAACCATCGTGCGATAGCCCCACGGTGGGCGCCAACTGTCGTGGATTTGTCACGGCAGATGTCCTAGTGAAAGGACTTAGTCGTGGAGCCATCGCTATGGGTTAACTTGAAGGGGTTAAAGCGGACACAAAGACACGAGGGTTTATACTAGTTCGGCCCCTTCGATGAAGGTAAAAGCCTACGTCTAGTTGTGATGGAATTGATGTGGTCTCAATGGCTAGGGAGCAAACAAGCTTCGCCTAGGCTCGAGTTGTAGTTCTCTGTCTTGAACCGCCGCCGGGTCGTCCCCTTATATACACGGGTGACACTCGTCGGTCCATAGAGTCCCAACCGGTTCATACTCGTATCCCGGTTGGTATCCCTCTATTCCTAACTTACAATACAAGTTTACATATCATGCCGGTTTATGGCTACAGTTTCTAAACCGACTGCAGGCCATGGGCCTTCATCTGCTTACATTACTAATGAAGTTAACCCGGCCCAAATAGGCCGGTTCACGCCCAGTGGTAATATCTGCTTTAAGAGTTGACTTGGGGTTCGGAGTGGTGGTCCTTGTGCTTTGGGCACTGCACTTACCTTACTAACTGCTCGCGTTTGGGTGCTCTATGGTGGATACGGTGCTCTATCAACTGGAACTGGGTTACTATCTGTTAGGGTTGGGGTTAGAAGGGGTGTAGCTGGTTCTCTGTCCAACTGGGTAGGGCTACAAAATCTGCGTGAGTCTGGGTTATGTGTGGTGGGGCTGGTTCTTGGGCAAGTACAACTGTGGTTCTATCTGCATCGACCGATAGCACGATCTTTTCTAAAGACCATGTTTTTACTCCCACAGATACTGCCATCACCCCCTCCAATTCAAATGGCTAATAAACAAGAAAAGTAATTGAATGTGCAGACATTGTAAGATAGACAGGTGTAATGGATAGTAGGGAAGAAAATGGGGCATGAAATAATTCACATTTATTTTGTCTAACCAAACAGAATAGCATGACATAATTTCACATATATGATGGCTAATTAAACAGGATAGCATGACACAATTTCACTTGTATGATGGCTAACTAAATAGGATAGAATGGCATACTTAAAAATATGATGACTATGTAAACAGGATGACATGATATAACTATACGATGTGTCTATTAAAGTGGTTGGCATGCCATAATTCACAAACATGTCATTGATGGAAACATGATGGCATGATATAATTCACGGATAGAATGACATAATTGAAAATATGATGACTATGTAAACAAGATGAGATGATATAACTATATTATGTCTTTAGAAAATGGGTTGGCATGCCACAATTCAGATACATGTTGTCTATGTAAAGATCATGGCATGATATAATTCAAATATATGATTTATATACTAAGCAAGTGAGCAGAGGGCAATCGCATATATGATGTGTCAACTAAGGAGATGGCATTCAATATTGTGTATATGATTAAAAACTAAGCATCGCAATACAAGATATGCATGATATGAGTAATATAACCCTGCCTAGTTTGAGCATACACCTCAGGGGGATAATAGGACTAGTCATCTGCCTCTAAATCCTCCTCCGGGGAGCTAGCTGTAACCAGCAAGATATCTGCTTCATCGAGTAGCACTGTCTGCTCAGAAGACCTTGTTTTTACTCCAGATTTCTCCATCACCAATTCAAATGGTTGATGCATAGGAAGAGCAATTGAATATATAAACATTGTCGACTAATGCAATGAGAAATACAAAAAAAAGGATGGCATG
The DNA here is from genome assembly GCF_002162155.2 of Triticum dicoccoides. NCBI lineage: Eukaryota > Viridiplantae > Streptophyta > Magnoliopsida > Poales > Poaceae > Triticum > Triticum dicoccoides. Next base: position 201,243,830 of record NC_041385.1, read on the forward strand.
ATATAATTCACATATATGACGCTTGGCTGAACAACATGGCATTGTATAATTCACATATATAATGCCTTGCAACAAGATAGCATTGCATAGTTCACATATATAATGTCTTGCAACAAGATGGCGTTGCATAATTCACATATATGGTAATTAGACACTAAACATGTGGCATTCATAAATAGCTTGTCTAAACTAAGCAAATGACATAGCATTGCAAGACACCATACGCACGATATGAGCAACATAACCCCGTCAAGTTAGAGCATGCACCTGGGGGGGGGAGATAGGACTGATCATCTGTCTCTGAATCCTCCTCTGAGGAGCTAGCCGTAACCAACAAGACATGCGCTTCATCAGACAACATTTTCTGCTCTGAAGACCTTGTTTCTACTCCAGTTTTTTCCATGATCGTGTCGAATGGTTGATGCACAGGAAGAGTAATTGAATGTACTAAAATTGTTGACAAATGTAATATGTAATAAAAAAAGATGGCATGATATAATTCACATATAAGATGGCTGGCTAACCAGGGTGGCGTTGCAAAGTTCACATATATGATGCCTGGCTAAACAAGATGGCATTGCATGATTCACATATACGATAAAGAAACTAAACAGATGGCAGTCACACAAAGCATGTCTAAACTAAGTAGATGATATATTTGATGAATAAAGTAAGCAATGCAAGGCACCATATGCATGATATTACCAACATCAGCATGCCAAGTTAGAGCGAAGACCTCAAGGGGTAAATAGGAGTGGTCTTCTCCTTATGAATCCCCCTCAAAACAGTTATCTTACTCTTGATTACAATCTGAAATGGGTGGAGGGGGCTGCCTTTGCGCCCACCATGGAGTGACGTCTGCATGAAATTTTATTGCCACGCAAGGCTTGTCGGAGTAATGGGCCACGGGTATCCTCACCCGAGTCCCTGAACCTGTCAAGACTTTGGGCCGGCTTCGCCCACGAAACCTCAGAATGAAGCGCCGCCCTCCGGTGGCCTGCTGGCTCAACGGCCGGCTGCCCGAAGACGGCTACGCACCAGCAAACGGCACCAAGACCGGCCGGCTCCTAGCAGACAGCCTCCGGAGAGGTCGGCGTCTAGCAGGCGGCCATCCCGTGCCCTCAGAGTCTGTGCCCCCCATCAAGAGGACCAGACAGGGTGTGGCTACAGTGTAGTCCCTCACCCCCGAATCCTGGACTTGGCATGGCTATAGTGCCCTGTACAGGCGGAGATCTCCGCACGGCGCAGCACTGTCGCCACTCCCCCCTTGATGTTACTCCTGACAGGCGGAGCCCTGTTCCCGCCGACTACCTGTCGGTACATCCTGTAGGCGGCGGGCCTTACCAGGCAGCGAGAGCCCGGAAGACAGCAGAAGCCAGACCAGTCGGGCCTAAGGGAGGCCGGCCTCCAGCAGGCAGCCAGTTCCTCCCTCGAGGCCTGCGCCCCATTAACTAGATAAGACATGGTGTGGCTACAGTGGTCTCCCACCAGGCGGCGGGACTATAGCCATGCTCCGCTGACCAAGCCTGCGTCATTAGCAACACGGCTATAGTGATCAGCCACCAATCAGACCCGCCAGCGGCGTGAGCGGCCTGTCGGCTCGATACCATACCAGTCGGCGAGGCCCACTAGGCGGGCTCCAGCAGCCGGTGGAGAAGGCGGCGACCCGAGACACTGACAGCCGGGTCCAGCACCCGTCCAGATTACCGTCGTACCCCTGGGGGTAGGCCTATATAAACCCCCCAGGGCACCCATGCAAAGGGTCCCACCCAGTTAGAACTAGCATTCACCCTAGAGGAAGAAGAGAGCTAGCCCTGCCTCCTACCTCTAGCATACAGCTCGAGGAGCACCATTGTATCACTTGTGCCTTAGTGATCATGCGGAGACCCCGCAGAGCAGGACTAGGGGTGTTATCTCCTAGGAGAGCCCCGAACCTGGGTAAAGTGCACCGGCGTTCGTGTCTACGCCTCATCCCGCTTCCAGGCACCGGTGATGTTCTACGCCTCATCCCGCTCCCACCATGATAAGCCAGTCGTTGGAATATGTCGCACCCAACCCCCGACATTTGGCGCCCACCATGGGGTGAGGTGCACCGTCATCCGGAGATCTGCTCTGGACGAAAACTTTGTTCCTTCCTGGTGAACGCAGTCAGCCCAGCACGCCTGACGGCGTCAGCCACGACGCGCTGCATGGCGCGGAGATCACCTGCGCAGCGAGCTGCCTCGCCGACCTTGTTGGCGAAATCCGCCTCTCCGACGAGCCCACATCCAACGTGGGCACCGACTGCCCCGAGAGCCGCCTCGTCAGCCTCCTCGACCAGCTCCACGTCGTCATCGAGCTTGCTGTGGACTTGGAGTCTGTTGGCTCCACCGACCTGATGATCATCGACTCCGACACGGTGTCGCTTGACGCGTTCCCCACCAACGTGGTGGTCTATGACGAGCCGCCTCCTCGCGAGCACAGCGGCGGGAGCACCGTCACGGAGGTGCTTGTCATCAACAGTGGTGAGCACTCGGAAGGAGGCATCCGAGACCCACTCGATGCGGCACTGTGAGACTTGTCAACGCCCATCCCAGAAGACGCAGACGCTGAGACGCTGGAAGCACGCCGCGTCCAACTCCTCAAGAGTGCCGGTCGACTAGCCAGCATGTGACGCCTCTTGGATGCCTACCGGCGCTAGATGGACAGAGCCGTTGGTGGCACGCCGGCTCCTCAGGGTCCTAGCCGCATCGGCTCGATCCGGCAGCGTGGCGCGACCATCGCCAGCATGTTCGGGACGGATCGTCCCGTCTACGCCGCTGATAACCCACAAGTATAGGGTATCACAACAGTTTTCGAGGGTAGAGTATTCAACCCAAATTTATTGATTCGACACAAGGGGAGCCAAACAATATTCTCAAGTATTAGAAGCTAAGTTGTCAATTCAACCACACCTGGAAACTTAGTATCTGCAGCAAAGTGTTTAGTAGCAAATTAACATGATAGTGGTGGTAACGGTAACAAAAGTAAAGACAGCAAAAGTAATGTTTTTGGTATTTTGTAGTGATTGTAACAGTAGCAACGGAAAAGTAAATAAGCGAGAACCAGTATATGGAAAACTCGTAGGCACCGGATTAGTGATGGATAATTATGCCGGATGCAGTTCTTCATGTAACAGTCATAACATAGGGTGACACAGAACTAGCTCCAATTGATCAATGTAATGTAGGCATGTATTCCGAATATAGTCATACATGCGTATGGAAAAGAACTTGCATGATATCTTTTGTCCTACCCTCCCATGGCAGCGGGGTCCTATTGGAAACTAAGGGATATGAAGGCCTCCTTTTAATAGAGAATCGGAACAAAGCATTAGCACATAGTGAATACATGAACTCCTCAAACTATGGTCATCACCGGGAGTGGTCCCGATTATTGTCACTTTGGGGTTGCCGGATCATAACACATAGTAGGTGACTATAGACTTGCAAGATAGGATCAAGAACTCACATATATTCATGAAAACATAATAGGTTCAGATCTGAAATCATGGCACTCGGGCCCAAGTGACAAGCATTAAGCATAGCAAAGTAATAGCAACATCAATCTCAGAACATAGTGGATATTAGGGATCAAACCCTAACAAAACTAACTCGATTACATGATAAATCTCATCCAACCCATCACCGTCCAACAAGCCTAGGATGGAATTACTCACGCTCGGCGGTGAGAATCATGAAATTGGTAATGGAGGATGGTTGATGATGACGACGGCGGCGAATCCCCCTCTCCGGAGCCCCGAACGGACTCCAGATCAGCTCTCCCGAGAGAGATTAGGGCTTGACAACAGCTCTGTATCGTAAAACACAATGATTTCTTCTCTCTGATTTTTTTCTCCCCGAAAGCCAATATATGGAGTTGGAGTTGGCGTCGGAGGGTCTCCAGGGGGCCCACGAGGTAGGGGGGCACGCCCAGGAGGGGGGCGCACCCCCACCCTCGTGGACAGGGTGTGGGCCCCCTGGTCTTCATCTTTGGCGAGGATTTTTTATTATTTTTTATAAGACATCCCGTGCAGTTTCAGGTCATTCCGAGAACTTCTGTTTTCTGCACATAAAACAACATCATGGCAATTCTGCTGAAAACGGCGTCAGTCTGTCGGTGTACTAAAGTAGGGGTACCTTAGTACCCCGAACTTGGGCACGGGCAGTTGCAGCGTCCCGCGGCAAGGCTTGCCGGGCGTCCGCCAAGATCCTCCGCTATTCATATTACTACCATTCAAGAAAAAAGTGTTAACTTTGAAGACAAGGCCCCGGCAAGAGGAGCTTGCCGGGAAGGGCAAGACCCCGGTTAGAGAAGCTTGCCGGGAAGGACAAACACCCCGGCAAGAGGAGCTTGCCGGGAAGGCCAACCAAGACACTTCAGAAAACTTGCCGCGACGCCCCGCGCGTCCCGGCAAGACACGGCGAGCGGCAAGCTTGCGGGTGCGACAAGACAACGGCCGCTGCAGGGCGCTTGCCGCGGCAAGGTTGCCACTCTGCACCCAAGCTCCAGCGCATCCGACGACGTGTCGCCACAGGATCGCTCCTGGTGCATGTAGCGAGTAGCTGTGCGGCCATGCGGTGCGAGGTGGCAAGCGAAGCTGACAAGGAGGCCATCGTGGCGATCAGTGGCGCCTCTAACGGTCGTTTCCTACACTGTTGGGGCGACCGGACGGGCATTAAATGCCCTTGTCCCCTGCCGTTAGAGTTAGGTAGGGGACACTATTGATAGTGGTTGTACCAACCCGCGTTTTTACCTTTTTACCCCTCTTTCTACGCTGCCACCTGTCGGTGACCCCTTTAGACTATAAAAGGGAGGCCCATGCGCACGTAGAAGGGGTTCGGTTCATTCGACTCATTCAACACCATAGCATACCCACGCTCTCGAGCAAGAACAAATACAAACACAAAGCAGCAGTAGGAGTTTTATCTCTCCGGAGAGCTCCGAAGCTGGGTAAATCCCCCGCGTGCTTCCGCCTTGATCTGCTCTGCGTGCGCCCCTCCGCTCCCTTGCCGGACCAGAAGGGGCCCCCTGCCCCATAGGTGCTCGTCCCCAGCCACGACATCTTTGGCGCGCCAGGTAGGGGGGCGTCGAGGTAGTGCATATTTGATTCCGCGTCTGCGCGCGCTACATCAACTTCTCCATCAACATGCCACCGAAGAAGAAGACTTCGGAGGTGGACACTCCGTCTGCGACTATCCTACCGCCACCGGAGCAAACGGGCGGTGGGGTGGACGCCGGCGGAGGAGCGGGCGCCGACGGTGGGACTCACGTCGTCACCAGGTCCAAGGACAAGGCCCCGCAAGGTTCAGCCTCTGCACATCCACCGCACCTCTCCCAGGAGGTGCAAGATCGACAACGCCACGGTGCTCCTAGCACCGTACTCGCGTTGGAACAAGGCCAAGCTGGTGGGTCGCGGGACGCTCAAGGCCAACATACACGTCAACACGCTGGCACGAGCGCAGAGCGGTCGCCTGGACGAGACGTTGCTCCTTCTAACACTGTTAGGAGTTTGAGCATGTCCCGCACCCCGCGTCGCTCACCACCGCCACCCAAGATTCCAGAGGAAGCGCTGGCCCAAGCCCATCTGCTTCTAGATTACCCTCCAGCGCTGGACAAGATCGACCACTGGAGGGCCGCCATTTATAGCCTCATTGGCTTCGCCAACGGCGACAAGCCCCGGCAACCGAGCACATCGAAGCCCCGGCAAGACGCCCAGGCGCAAGCCGACGCAGACAAGACCGCTGGGGGTGCCACCACCGTGCACTCCCCGCCCCGAAGGCCAACATCGCCGACTCGCCGGGCCAACCTCGACGTCGACTGCACCGCGTCGTCGGACCCGCGAGCTCGCCGCGATCAGCGCTAAGTTCTCCAAGAACGACGACACGAAGACGCTCGCACTCGCATCGAGCGCAGGAGAGAAGCGCGGCGTCAATCTGACCAGCGCGCTGGGCCCACTGTCGATATGCATGCGCCAGGGGAACCAGGCGACATGCCGTACACGGCAGGTTGCCCTGCGTTCACCCATGAGCTGCGGCAAGTCCAGTGGCCCAGTACCAAGAACTTCAAGCCAGACGTGCCCGAGAAGTACGATGGCAGGATACATCCGTCGGAGTTCCTCAGCGTCTACACCATCGCGGTGCAGGCTGCCGGAGGGCGCGACGAGAAGATCCTCGCCAACTACTTCCCGCTGGTGCTCAAGCCCAACGTCAGATCTTGGCTCATGCACTTGCCGGACAACTCCATCTCTTCGTGGGCGGACCTGTGCCATCAGTTTGTCGGCGCCTTCACGGGCGGCCACAAGCCCCATGGCCAGGAGAGCGACCTTCACCTGCTCGCCCAGAAGGAAGGAGAACCCCTGCGCAAGTACATACAGAGATTCAGCCAGGTGCAGCGCAACATCCCAGATGTCCACCCTGCCGCGGTTATCAGCGCGTTCCATCAGAACGTGCGTAACCGCAGGATGAGGGAGGAGATGGTGATGTGCAAAATCAGAGATGTTAGCGAGCTATATGCTCAGGCCGACAAGTGTGCACGTGCTGAGGAGGGGAGGAGACTCCCCGGAGAGAACGCAGGAGCAGAAGGATCTGACAGTGACGACGCCCCTCCGGCAAAGAGGAACCGAAGGCGGAATAACAGAAAGAGAAAGGCTAAGGATGTGCTAGTTGTTGAGCAGTCCGGCAACGGAGGCGGCTCCGACAAGGCCAAAGCTGGCGACTCCGTCGAGGCTGTGGTGGCCGCCGACAAGCAGGACGGCTCCGGCAAGCAGTACTGCAAGATCCATCGCACCAAGGGCCATGACCTCCAAGCATGCAAGAAGGTTGAGCAGATGGCAGAGCTACAGAAAGCTGAATATGAGCGTCGCGACAAGGAGAAGGCCCGGGAAGGTGGCGGAGGATCCGGCAAGAAACTTCCCGCCCGGGGAGGGCGCCGCGGCAAGGCCAAGCAGCGGCAAGGAGATAGACCTCCCCGTGGCCGCGACAAGGACGAAGACGAAGATGAGGATGATGAGATGGATGAGGATGAGACCGACGAGCAAGAATTTCAGAAGGCAATGGAGGTGTTGTGCGTCGACGGCGGTGCTTCTCTGCACACCTCGCACCGCCAACTCAAACAATGGGTGCGAGAAGTGAGCGCAGCAGAACCGTCCATTGAATCGCGCAAGCCCCTGAAGTGGTCCAGCACGCCCATCATCTTCGACGTTGAGTATCACCCAGATCGCATCACTGCGGTCGGGTGCTTGCCGATGTTGGTTTCGCCAACAATCCGCAATCTCAAGGTCACGAAGATGTTGCTTGACGGTGGGGCCGGCCTGAATCTGATCTCTTCCGCGGTGCTCAAGAAGCTCCAGATCCCCGACAGCGAGCTCGAAGAGACTGGTACCTTTCAAGGAATCAACCCGGGAAGGATCAAGCCGAAGGGGAAGATCACACTGCCAGTAACTTTTGGCAGCGAGCTGAACTTCAGGACAGAGAGAGTCACATTTGATGTTGCTGATTTCCCATTGCCCTACAATGGGATACTCGGCCGTCCGGCGCTTGCCAAGTTCATGGCAGCCTCTCACTACGCCTACAATGTGCTCAAGATGCCTGGTCCGATAAGTGTCATTTCTGTCCAAGGCGACAAGAAGGATGCACTCATATGTACCGACAAGATCTACCGGGAAGCAGCAGTCGCAGTAGAACACAAACCGCTTGCCGCTGAAGCTCCCGGGGGAAAGAAGAAGAAGACCAAGTCTGGCAAGAGTAGCTCTGATGCCCACTCCAGCAAGCGCACCTCTTCGGAGTGCTGCGCTACCGTCGAGGACGCACCATCGAGCTCCACCGGCAAGTGCAAGAAGGCAAAGACAGCGACACCTGAGACCAAGAAAGTGGCTGCCAAGGAGGACGGCACTGGTGGTACCTTCACCATCAGTGCCACGCTTGACCCTAAATAGGAAAGCGCGCTCGTTGCTTTCCCGCGGGCGAATGTCGATGTGTTCGCATGGCAACCATCTGACATCCCCGGTGTTCCTTGGAAAGTAATTGAGCACCACCTTGCCGTCTGCCCTCACGCGCGGCCCGTCAAGCAGAGAGTTAGGAAGCAAGCAGTGGAGCGTCAAGAGTTCATTGCAGAGGAGATCAAGAAATTGGAAGCAGCAGGCCTGGTCCGAGGAGTACTCCATCCAACGTGGTTAGCCAATCCAGTAGTCATGCGCAAAGCAAACGGGAAGTGGAGGCATTGTATTGACTTCACTGATGTTAATAAAGCTTGTCCCAAGGATCCATTTCCCTTGCCGCGCATTGACCAGATTGTCGACTCCACGGCAGGATGTGATCTGCTTTCATTCCTTGATGCATACTCAGGATATCATCAGATCTTCATGGTAGAAGAGGATGAAGAGAAAACCGCATTCATTACTCCATGTGGCACGTACTGCTTTGTACGGATGCCTTTCGGACTGAAGAATGCCGGTTCAACATTTGCAAGAGTAGTCACTCATGCTTTTGAGCCACAGCTGCACAGAAATGTAGAAGCTTACATGGATGACATAGTGGTCAAGAGCAGAGACAGAGCAACTTTGATCCAAGATTTGGATGAGACCTTCACAAATCTGCACAAGATCAATCTCAAGTTGAATCCCGAGAAGTGTGTGTTTGGAGTCCCTTCCGGCAAGCTTCTCGGATTCTTTATATCTCAGCGGGGGATCGAAGCCAATCCCGACAAGATCAAAGCCATTGAACAGATCGAAGCACCGAAGCGCGTCAAGGATGTGCGAAGACTTGCCGGCTGTGTTGCTGCTCTCAGTAGGTTCATCTCTAAGTCTGCTGAGCGCGCCCTGCCGTTTTTCAAAGTTTTGAAAAAGGCAGGTCCAATGAAATGGACTCCGAAAGCGGAGGCTGCGCTCCAGGACTTGAAGAGATACCTATCCTCCACTCCAACACTTGTCGCACCTAAGCCACAAGAGAAGTTGCTGCTATATTTGGCGGCAACCAATCAAGTGGTTAGTGCTGCGTTAGTTGTGGAGAGGGAGGGGGATGATGAGCCGGCAACCGCGGCAAGCGAGTCCAGCGACAAGCAGGGGGCTTACCCGACAAGTTCTGGCTCCGGCAAGGATGGATCTGTACAGTTGCCGGAAGAGAAACAGAAGAAGATGGTGCAGTGCCCAGTTTACTTTGTCAGTTCCCTTCTGCAAGGGGCTAGATCAAGGTACTCTGGAGTGCAGAAGTTGCTTTTCGGCCTTCTCATGGCCTCGAGGAAGCTGCGCCATTACTTTCAAGCACATGAGATCACAGTGGTCACTCGCTTTCCGTTGAAGAGGATATTGCAAAATCTAGAAGCAACAGGCAGGATTGTCGAGTGGGCACTGGAATTGTCAAGCTTTGGCCTCAAGTTTGAAAGTACTTCAACTATTCAGAGCCGAGCATTGGCAGAATTCATAGCAGAATGCACGCCAACGCCTGATGAAGAAACTCCGGAGAGGAGCATCCCTGTCAAGGAAGCGAGCAAAGTATGGATCATGTACTTTGATGGTGCCTTCTCGCTGCAAGGCGCCGGTGCGGCGTACTACTTATCGCACCCACCGGAGAGCACCTCAAGTACGTGGTTCAGATGCACTTTCCCAAGGAGCAAGCAACAAACAATACTGCAGAGTATGAAGGCTTGCTTGCCGGACTCAGGATCGCGGCAGAACTTGGGATCAAGAAGCTTATTGTCAGGGGTGATTCACAACTTGTCGTCCGCCAAGTGAACAAAGATTATCAGAGTCCGTTGATGGAAGCATACATCGATGAAGTGAGGAAGCTAGAAGAACATTTTGACGGCCTGCAGATGGAACATGTTCCAAGAGTTCAGAATGACATTGCAGATGGCCTGTCAAAGTGTGCTGCACTCAAGTTACCTATGGAACCAGGGATTTTTGTGCTCAAGCTGACTCAACCATCCGTAACACCATCAACTGGACAGAGCAAGAAGAGGAACTTGGTCACTGGCGACTACTTTCCGGCAGAGCTCCCCGAAGCCTCCGCCAAGAAGGTCCCCAGGATCAACACAGAAAGTGCTGAGGAGCAGTCTGCTCCGACAAGCCCTAGGGTTTGTTCCGTTGAAGCAGATGCTCCCGACAAGCTGTGTCCCGACACGCTTGCCGGGGAGCATCACGCTCCGGCAGGATCCCAGGTTCTTGCCATAGGAGCGGATGTTCCCGCAGCAGCATTTGCTCCTTTAGTCCTTGTCGTCGAGCCACAAGCTCCGGCATGGGCACAGCAGATCGTCCATTTCCTCCAGACAGGAGAACTTCCCGAGGAGCAAGAAGAAGCGGAGAGAGTAGCCCGGCAATCAAGTATGTACCAGTTTGTCGATGACATACTGTACAGAAGAAGATTCAACGGAGTGAAATTGAAGTGCATTTCCCGGGAAGAAGGACAGGAGCTGTTGGCGGAGATGCACGGAGGCATATGTGGTCACCACATTGGCGCAAGAGCACTTGCCGGCAAAGCCTTCCGGCAAGGTTTCTTCTGGCCGACAGCCCTCCAGGATGCAACTGCACAAGTAACCAAGTGTGAAGCGTGCCAGTTCCACTCCAAACCGATTCATCAACCAGCTCAAGCTCTCCAAACAATCCCTTTATCCTGGCCATTTTTGGTCTAGGGGCTCGACATTCTCAGCCCCTTCTCCCTCGTATACGGATTGCCTCGAGTGCTCGCTTATGATGAGCTAGAGCAAGAGCAGCTGTAGTAAGATGACGTGCTGCTCCTCGAGGAAGATCATCTTGAGGCTGCGATACGAGCTGCTCGCTACCAGCAAGCTTTGCGCCGCTACCCTAGCCGCAAAGTTAATGCTAGAAGCTTCGAGAGGGAGAAGATAATGAAGTGGATATGGCGTCGTTCTAAGAAGTACAGCCTTGCCGGGGCGCAGACGACAGAAAAGCTAAGTTGCCAAAGTTTGAGCATGATCAAGTTTTAAATTTTTAGGTTATATTCCTTGAACGTCCGTGCCTTGTATGGAGAACCTGTGCGCGGAGGAATGGACTCATGGCTAAGTTGCATCCTTGATTTGTTTCGAGTCAGCTCAACAATACAAGTGCGCTGCAACTAGCCCCGACAAGGTTTCTTGCCGGAGGCAACACCGCCAGCAGGCTGCTGATGTTCCGCACTCAGCAAGTGTGCTTGCGCCGGCAAGTTCCCTCAAAGCGTAGGGTAAAAGCATACAAGGGATGTAACAGAGTAAAGGATATAACATAGCAAGCGTTGCCCAGGACAAAGTTATATTACAGTAAATAACTTGCCACGCTCTAAGAGATTGTTCCTATGACACGTCTAGCAGCGGCAAGAACAAGGAAAGGAGAGAAAGGTGCGCCGGCACCTGGGTCCCGACAAGCCAGTGTTGCTGGGGGCAGCGAGTACCAAGATTCGTCCCCGGCAAGCCAGAGTTGCCAGGGGCTGCGATATCAGATAAGTTTTTCGTCCCTCATCATGCATCCTCTTATGGACTGGGGAACGCGAAGCCGCGTCCTTGAACGACCGTGCCTTGTATGAAAAACCTGTGCGTGGAGGAATCGACTCGTGGCTAAGTTGCGCCCTTAATTTGTTTCGAGTCCGCTCAACAATGAAAGTGTGCTGCAATTAGCCCCGACAAGGATTTCTTGCCGGAGGCAACACCGCCGGCAGGCTGCTGATGTTCCGCACTCAGCGCTCGTGGCAAGCATGTTCCCACCGGCAAGTTCCCTGAAAGCGTAGGGTAAAAACATACAAGGCATAGAATCAAGTAAAGGATATAGCATAGAAAGCTTCCCCTTTTCATTAAAAAACATCCCATTTAGGTACAGTCCATAGAGGATGAAAAACATGAAAGAGAGGATTACAAGTCTTAGATGCGGCTAAGGCCCAAAGGCTTACAAATTGAAAAGATAAGATGCCCTAATCCTTTTCCTGTCCCTCTTTTCAGGAGGTAGGGCAAGGAGGCGAGAAGGGAAAAAGGGGCGCCTAGGCGAGCTACAGGTACCAGAAGAAACCAAGAGAACATCCCGGGGGCCGTCCGGGGGCTGGACGGTGATGGCGGTGCCGGGAGCAGAGCTCGAAGACGGGGCGGCAGGACGTCAGCACGCTGTCGAGGGCACCACGCCCTCGTACTCCGACTTGACGGCCTTGCCGCCAGCCCTCTTCCCCTTCCGCAGCCTCCCTACGCCAGCCGCCCAAGGAGACGACCCCGGGGAGTTCAGGAAGCCGGCGACGCGGATGATGGGGTCGCCGGTGACGCACGAGGCGGCGCCCGACACCTAGTCGGGCCCGCCATCCCGCCGCCCGCTACCCTCGTCGTCACTGTCGCTCTCCTCCTTGTCACTCTCGCTCGAGGGGGAGTCTTCGCTGTCGGAGGAGCTGTCCACGCAGCACTTCGCCCGAGTGCCGGAGTCTCCGAAGACCTTGACGGAGAGGAGGTCGCCCTCCATTAACTTAAAATGGAGGGTAAACCCCGCCGTCAGGCTGTGGATACGGGCGAACGTCTTCCGCCCACGGTCAAGATACATCACATTAGGGGCTGGGAATACAACGCGGACTCGCATGCCGCTGATCCCACAGCCCCTCATGTGCAGTCTTAGCGTCTCGGGCAGATCCGACTCCATCGCGCTCGCAAACGGAGCTGGAAGTCGGAGGCGACGACGAGGCACCCGGCGCAGATTGACGAAGAACTCGCAAGGGTCGTCCCCTGAGTGGACCGCCGCGGGGAGAGGAACCGCCGGCGGAGGCGGAGATGGTGCGCCGCCACGCCCGCCTCGTCCTCGAGCGCCTCGACCTCGTCCTCGACCTCGTCCACGACCTCGCCCCCTCCCTCTTCCCCTTGTGGCTGGCTCTGCCGCCACGAGCGCGGGATAGGGAGGGGCGCGCTGCCTGGCAGCGACCCTCGACGCCACCGATGAAGGGCCGGGGTTCCCTCCCTCCATGGCAAATGAGAGGAAGGGGTACAGAAGCTGAAGAAAGGAGGAGATGAGAGAGTACGTGCTTCTGCGCTCCCCTTCCGCTCTTTTTAAGGAGCGAGGTGGGGGCTCGGCCGCCCCGCTCAGCCAATCAAGGCACGAGAAGAGCAGAGAATCGGGGCCTACCCGCTGCCTCCGCTCGCGACGGCCCAGTTTCCCACTCCCACCGTCCGTGACCCCAAGCGCATGGGAGCCGCGTGGCAGGGATGCAGAGCCGAGGCGACGGATGAGGTGACCTCGCCCCGCCCCGTGATCACGGGGGGTGGGCGCCTCAAAAATCGCGCACGCCACCCACCTCTCCCACGACGCCGCGATTGACGTGTGCCGTTACGGGAGGACGCGGTGGATTCGGAGTGGATCTGGTTTGGACCCAGGCCGCACGTGCCCGTGCCCTGTTTTGGGCCTGGCCCAACAGCGCTCGGCACCGTGTATGGCCCAGGCCCGGGGGCTCCTGTCGGTGTACTAAAGTAGGGGTACCTTAGTACCCCGAACTTGGGCATGGGCAGTTGCAGCGTCCCGCGGCAAGGCTTGCCGGGCGTCCGCCAAGATCCTCCGCTATTCATATTACTACCATTCAAGAACAAAGTGTTAACTTTGAAGACAAGGCCCCGGCAAGAGGAGCTTGCTGGGAAGGGCAAGACCCCGGCAAGAGAAGCTTGCCGGGAAGGACAAAGACCCCGGCAAGAGGAGCTTGCCGGGAAGGCCAACCAAGACACTTCAGAAAACTTGCCGCGACGCCCCGCGCGTCCCGGCAAGACATGGCGAGCGGCAAGCTTGCGGGTGCGACAAGACAACGGCCGCGGCAGGGCGCTTGCCGCGGCAAGGCTGCCACTCTGCACCCAAGCTCCAGCGCATCCGACAACGTGTCGCCACAGGATCGCTCCTGGTGCACGTGGCGGGTAGCTGTGCGGCCATGCGGTGCGAGGTGGCAAGCAAAGCTGACAAGGAGGCCATGTGGCGATCGGTGGCGCCTCTAACGGTCGTTTCCTACACTGTTGGGGCGACCGGACGGGCATTAAATGCCCTTGTCCCCTGCCGTCAGAGTTAGGTAGGGGACACTGTTGATAGTGGTTGTACCAACCCGCGTTTTTACCTTTTTACCTCTCTTTCTACGTTGCCACCTGTCGGTGACCCCTTTAGACTATAAAAGGGAGGCCCATGCGCACGTAGAAGGGGTTCGGTTCATTCGACTCATTCAAAACCACAGCATACCCACGCTCTCGAGCAAGAACAAATACAAACACAAAGCAGCAGTAGGAGTTTTATCTCTCCGGAGAGCTCCGAAGCTGGGTAAATCCCCCGCGTGCTTCCGCCTCGATCTGCTCTGCGTGCGCCCCTCCGCTCCCTTGCCGGACCAGAAGGGGCCCCCTGCCCCATAGGTGCTCGTCCCCAGCCACGACACAGTCCTGTTTAGTTCCATTCAAATCATACAAGTTAGAGTCCAAAACAAGGGCAAAAGTGTTTGCAAAAGTAGATAAGACGAAGACGTATCAACTCCCCCAAGCTTAAACCCTTGCGTGTCCTCAAGCAATTCAGTTGACAAACTGAAAGAGAAAAAGAAAAACTTTTACAAACTCTGTTTACTCTTGTTGTTGTACCTATGTCATGCCATCATTCAGGTTTTTAGCAAAGATTATAACTAACCACATTTGCAATAATTCTCAGGTCTCATGTTTACTCATATCAATAACATAGTCAACTAGCAAGCCATAATAATAAATCTCGGATGGCAACACTTTCTCAAAATAATCATAATATGATATAACAAGATGGTATCTCGCTAGCCCTTTCTGAGACCGCAAAACATAAATGCAGAGCACCTTCAAAGATCAAGGACTGACTAGACATTGTAATTCATGGTAAAAGAGATCCAATCATAGTCATACCCGATATAAATTAACAGTAATGAATGCAAATGACAGCTGTGCTCTCCAGCTAGTGCTTTTAATAAGAGGGTGATGACTCAACATAAAAGTAAATAGATAGGCCCTTCGCAGAGGGAAGCAGGGATTTGTAGAGGTGCCAGAGCTTGGTTTTGAAATAGAGATAAATTATATTTTGAGCGGCATACTTTCATTGTCAACATAACAACTAAGAGATGACGATATCTTCCATGCTAAACAAATTATAGGCGGTTCCCAAACAGAATGGTAAAGTTTATACTCCCCCTCCTCCACAAGCATCAATCCATGGCTTGCTCGAAACAACGAGTGCCTCCAACATTCAACGGGTCCCAGGGGGAGTTTTGTTTGCAATTATTTTGATTTAGTTTGCATAAAGTAAGGGACTGGGCATCCCGGTGACCAGCCATTTTCTCGTGAGTGAGGAGCGGAGTCCACTCCTCTTGAGAATAACCCGCCTAACATGGAAGATAAGGGCAGCCCTAGTTGATATATGAGCTATTCGAGCATGCAAAACAGAATGTTTATTTGAAGGTTTAGAGTTTGGCACATACAAATTTACTTGGAACGGCAGGTAGATATCGCATATAGGAAGGTATAGTGGACTCATATGGAATAACTTTGGGGTTTAAAGGATTGGATGCACAAGCAGTATTCCCGCTTAGTACAGGTGTAGGCTAGCAATAGACTGGGAAGCGACCAACTAGAGAGCGACAACAGCCATGAACATGCATCAAAATTAGTAAACATTGAATACAAGCATGAGTAGGATATAATCCACCATGAACATAAATATTGTGAAGGCTATGTTGATTTGTTTCAACTACATGCGTGAACATGTGCCAAGTGAAGTCACTTAAATCATTCAAAGGAGGATACCACCCCATCATACCACATCACAACCATTTTAATAGCATGTTAGCACGCAAGGTAAACCATTATAACTCATAGCTAATCAAGCATGGCACGAGCAACTATGATCTCTAATTGTCATTGCAATCATGTTTATTCATAATAAGCTGAATCAAGAACGATGAACTCATCATATTTACAAAAACAAGAGAGGTCGAGTTCATACCAGCTTTTCCCATCTCAGTCAGTCCATCATATATCATCATGATTGCCTTTCACTTGCACGACCGAAAGATGTGAATAATAATAAGAGTGCACATGCATTGGACTAAGCTGGAATCTGCGAGCATTCAATAAACAGGAGAAGACAAGGCAATATGGGCTCTTGGTTAAATCAACAATGATGCATATAAGAGCCACTTCAACAATTTAATCATGGTCTTCTCCTACTGACCCCCAAGGAAAAGAAAAGAAATAAAAACTATTTACACGGGAAAGCTCCCAACAAGCAAAAGAAGAACGGAAAATATTTTTCGGTTTTCTTTTTAATTACTACAGCAAAGAAATAAACTACTACTAACAATTTTTTGGTTTTTTCTTAAGGTTTATTAAACACACAAGAAGAAAGCAGGAAAAAAGAAGATAAACTAGCACCAACATCTAGCAATGAGTGTGTGTGAACATGAATGTAATATTGGTGGGAAATACGTACTCCCCCAAGCTTAGGCTTTTGGCCTAAGTTGGTCTATTGCCAGGGATAGCCTGGCGGATACCCGTAGGTGAAGCTGGGGTCATACTGCGATGCAGCGGCTATCGCCTCCTGAGCTGTAGCGTGGCGTCGAGCAGCCTCCGCTCTCCTCTAGTACTCATCTGCCTCCTCTCTGGTAATAATATATCTTCCTTTTGTCTGAGAATCAAAGAAGGCAGGAGCAGGAAGAGTAATATGGACTACATGCCGTTTGTTAAAGACTAGTCGATAATGGAGAGGTGGTTCAGTCCTCTCAACAAACTGGTGGGAAACCATAGAATCAAAATCTAAATAAGTAGGGGGTAACTCCATATCACCCTCACGAATGTCTATCTCAAGAAAATTAGCTAAGCGGGTTGCATAAATTCCTCCAAAGAAATCTTTGTTATGTATATTATGATGCAACCTACGAGCTACAATGGCTCCCATATGATAAGATTGGTCTCCTAACACAGCACTTCTGAGAATGCTGAGATCAGGGGCACACATGTGACATGCTTCATCCTTAGCATTTATGCATCTACCTATGAAGAGAGCAAAATAACGTATAGTAGGAAAGTGAATGCTCCCTATAGTGGTTTGTGTTATATCTCTAGATTCCCCCACAGTTATTCTAGCAAGAAAGTCTCTATATTCAGATTTAGGGGGATCCCTGACACTACCCCAAGATGGAAGTTTGCAAGCAAAAGTGAAATCCTCTAAGTACAGGGTATAAGATTTGTCATAAAGGTCAAACATGATTGAAGGAGAATTACGCGAAGATGAAAACTCAAACCTCATCACAAATGAACTTGTGAGATCATGATACTGGGGGCATTTGTCAGCTTCAAAGTCCTCAAGACCGGTGTTTTGCAAATATGCGCTAAATTCTTCTTTGATTCCCGCTTGATTCATAAAATTTTCCAAAGGCCATTCACAGGGCCTCACAGGAGCGTCTCTTGGTGGTTCCTCGTCAGCATCACGCATTGCAAGCCTGGGACCTTGCTTCCTTGAAGAACCACCTTGGAACATCTTCCTAAACATATTGTTTCCTCTGAAAAATTTCTGAAATTTTTAGTAACTTCAAATAAAACTGAACCAACTTCAATAAAATTTATAGCAACAACTCCTAGAAGTGCCTAGAGCCTATATCAAGCATTAGAACTACTTGGAACCATATAAATTTGACATGCAAGCTCAAGAACATGGTCACCTATGCAGCATAAATTTGCAATGAATAAAGCACTAGAACAAAAACTAATTGGACAAGTGGAGGAGTTACATACCAAGGAACAATCTCCCCAAGCAGTTTTGCGAGAGGTGCTTTGAGCAAGGAGATCGAAAATGACAGCAACAGGGGCTGGACCTCGTGCTTGAGTTGGTTTTTCGTGTTTGTATGAGGCACTGGAAGAAGATGGGTGCAGGAATAAGTGGAGGAGGTCCACCATGGGCCCACAAGGCAGGGGGTCCGCCCAGGGGGGTAGGGCGCACCCTCCACCCTCGTGGCCAGGTGGCAGCTCCCCTCGCGGTAATTTTTGCACAGTAAATCCTCAAACATTCCCGAGAAAATCATATTAAATTGGCATGGCATTCTGAGGACTTTTATTTTCGGGGTATTTTTATATTGCACGGATAAGTCAAGAAACAGACAGAAAAATACTATTTTACTTTATTTTTACTAAATAATAGAAAATATAAAGAGGGTACAAAAGGTTGTGCTTCTAGTTTCATCCATCTCGTGATCATCAAAATGAACCCACTAACAAGGTTGATCAAGTCTTGTTAACAAACTCATTCCGAATAATCACGGAACCGGAGAAATTTCGAATAACACTAAGTGACCTCAACGGGGATATGAAAATCCCCAACAATAAGAATATCATACTTTTTCTTGACAGTAGGGAGAGGAAATTCAAAACCTCCAAATATAATCGATGGAATTTTTCCAATAGAGTTGATACTATAAACTTGAGGTTGTTTCCTCGGAAAGTGTACCATGTGCTCATTACCATTAACATGAAAAGTGACATTGCCTTTGTTGCAATCAATAACAACCCCTGCAGTATTATGGAAAGGTCTTCCAAGAATAATAGACATACTATCATCCTCGGGAATATCAAGAATAACAAAGTCCGTTAAAATAGTAACGTTTGCAACTACAACAGGCACATCCTCACAAATACCGACAGGTATAGGAGTTGATTTATCAGCCATTTGCGAAGATATTTTAGTAGGTGTCAACTTATTCAAGTCAAGTCTATGATATAAAGAGAGAGGCATAACACTAACACCGGCTCCAAGATCACATAAAGCAGTTTTAACATAATTTCTCTTAATGGAGCATGGTATAGTAGGTACTCTTGGATCTCCAAGTTTCTTTAGTATTCCACCCTTAAAAGTATAATTAGCAAGCATGGTGGAAATTTCAGCTTCTGGTATCTTTCTTTTATTAGTAATGGTATCCTTCATATACTTAGCATAAGGATTTGTTTTGAGCACATCAGTCAATTGCATACGCAAAAAGATGGGTCTAATCATTTCAGCAAAGCGCTCAAAATCCTCATCATCCTTTTTCTTGGATGGTTTCGGAGGAAAAGGCATGGGTTTCTGAACCCATGGTTCCCTTTCTTTACCATGTTTCCTAGCAACGAAATCTCTTTTATCATAACTTTGATTCCTTGATTGTGGGTTATCAAGATCAACAGCGGGTTCAACTTCTACATCATTATCATTACTAGGTTGAGCATCATAATGAACATCATCATTAATATTTTTACTAGGTTCATGTTCATTACCAGATTGTGTTTCAGCATCAGACATAGAGATATCATTTGGATTCTCAGGTGGTTCAGCAATAGGTTCACTACAAGTTTGCAAAGTCCTATCATTTTTCTTTTTCTTCCTTTTATAAGAACTAGGTACATCAATATTATTTCTCTGAGAATCTTGCTCAATTCTCTTAGGGTGGCCTTCAGGATACAAAGGTTCCTGAGTCATTCTACCAGTTCTAGTAGCCACTCTAACATCATAATCATTTTTCTTACTATTCATTTCATCAAGCACTTCTTTCTGAGCTTTAAGTACTTGTTCTACTTGAGTGGTAACCATAGAAGCATGTTTGCTAACAAGTTTAAGTTCACCTCTAATATTAGCCATAAAATCACCCAAGCATTTAATCAGAAAGGTATTCTGCTTTAATTGTCTACCAAAATAAGCATAGAGTCATCTTGCTTAAACATAAAGTCATCAAACTCATCCAAGCAGTGACTAGCAATTTTAGTAGGAGGGACTTCAGCTTTATCATATCTATAGAGAGAATTTACCTTTACTACCTGTTTCGGGATATCGGGATTAGGAGGTTCTTCAGTGAAAAAGGAATTGAGATCATATACTTCTTCAACTGGCGGTAAATTAAGACCGTGTATTTCTTCAATAGGAGGTAAATTCTTAACATCTTCAGCTTTAATACCTTTTTCTTTCATAGATTTCTTTGCCTCTTGCATATCTTCGGGACTGAGAAATAGAACACCTCTCTTTTTCAGAGTTGGTTTAGGAATAGGCTCAGTAATTGGCTCTGGAGCTGGCTCAGGAGGTGGCTCGGGAGGTGCCCAATTATTTTCATTTGTCAACATATTATTCAATAGAATTTCAGCTTCATCCGGTGTTCTTTCCCTGAAAAGAGAACCAGCACAACTATCCAGGTAATCTCTGGAAGCATCAGTTAGTCCATTATAAAAGATATAAAGTATTTTAGGTTTCTTAAGAGGATGATCAGGCAAAGCATTAAGTAACTTGAGAAGCCTCCCCCAAGCTTGTGGGAGACTCTCTTCTTTAATTTGCACGAAGTTGTATATTTCCCTCAAAGCAGGTTGTTTCTTATGAGCAGGGAAATATTTAGTAGAGAAGTAATAAATCATATCCTGGGGACTACGCACACAACCAGGATCAAGAGAATTAAACCATATCTTAGCATCACCCTTTAATGAGAACAGAAATATTTTGAGTATATAAAGGTAGCGCGATCTCTCATCATTAGTAAACAAGGCGTCTATATCATTTAACTTAGTAAGATGTGCCCCAACAGTTTCAGATTCATAGCCATAGAAAGGATCAGATTCAACCAAAGTAATTATATCTGGATCAACAGAAAATTCATAATAATCCTTATCGGGAACACAGATAGGTGAAGTAGCAAAAGCAGTGTCGGGTTTCATTCTATCTCTAAGAGATTCTTTACTCCATTTAACTAGCAGCCTCTTAAGTTTGTATCTATCCTGGCAGGCAAAAATAGCTGCAGAAGATTCCGCACTAAAAAGATAACCCTCGGGAATAGCAGGCATATTCTCATCATCACTCTCATCATCGTATTTAGATTCTCTAGACCTAGAAATCTGTTCATCAAGAAATTTACCAAGGGGAACAGTAGTATCAAGCATAGAAGTAGTTTCATCATAAGTATCATGCATAGCAGAAGTGGCATTATCAATAACATGCGACATATCGGAACGAATAGCAGACACAGGTTTAGGTGTCGCTAGCTTACTCATAACAGAAGGTGAATCAAGTGCAGAGCTAGATGGCAGTTCCTTACTTCCCCTCGTAGTTGAGGGATAAATTGTTGTCTTAGCATTTTCAAGTTCTTCATAGTGTCCAGCAGATATAAATCCCAAACGACTCAAAAGAATAGAGCTATGATCCCCGGCAATGGCGCCAGAAAAAGGTCTTGATAACCTACAAGTATAGGGGATCGCAACAGTTTCCGAGGGTAGAGTATTCAACCCAAATTTATTGATTCGACACAAGGGGAGCCAAAGAATATTCTCAAGTATTAGTAGCTGAGTTGTCAATTCAACCACACCTGGAAACTTAGTATCTGCAGCAAAGTGTTTAGTAGCAAAGTAATATGATAGTGGTGGTAACAGTAACAAAAGTAAAGACAACAAAAGTAATGCTTTTGGTATTTTGTAGTGATTGTAACAGTAGCAACAGAAAAGTAAATAAGCGAGAACCAGTATATGGAAAACTCGTAGGCACCGGATTAGTGATGGATAATTATGTCGGATGCGGTTCATCATGTAACAGTCATAACATAGGGTGACACAGAACTAGCTCCAATTCATCAATGTAATGTAGGCATGTATTCCGAATATAGTCATACATGCTTATGGAAAAGAACTTGCACGACATCTTTTGTCCTAGCCTCCCGTGGCAGCGGGGTCCTATTGGAAACTAAGGGATATTAAGGCCTCCTTTTAATAGAGAACCGGAACAAAGCATTAGCACATAGTGAATACATGAACTCCTCAAACTATGGTCATCACCGGGAGTGGTCCCGATTATTGTCACTTTGGGGTTGCCGGATCATAACACATAGTAGGTGACTATAGACTTGCAAGATAGGATCAAGAACTCACATATATTAATGAAAACATAATAGGTTCAGATCTGAAATCATGGCACTTGGGCCCTAGTGACAAGCATTAAGCATAGCAAAGTTATAGCAACATCAATCTCCGAACATAGTGGATACTAGGTTTCAAACCCTAACAAAACTAACTCGATTACATGATAAATCTCATCCAACCCATCACCGTCCAGCAAGCCTACGATGGAATTACTCACGCACGGCGGTGAGCATCATGAAATTGGTGATGAAGGATGGTTGATGATGACGACAGTGACGAATCCCCCTCTCCGGAGCCCCGAACGGACTCCAGATCAGCCCTCCCGAGAGAGATTAGGGCTTGGCGGTAGCTCCATATCGTAAAATGTGATGATTTCTTCTCTCTGATTTTTTTCTCCCCGAAAGCCAATATATGGAGTTGGAGTTGGCGTCGGAGGGTCTCCAGGGGGCCCATGAGGTAGGGGGCGCGCCCCCAACCCTCGTGGACAGGGTGTGGGCCCCCTGGTCTTCATCTTTGCGAGGATTTTTTATTATTTTTTATAAGACATCCCGTGGAGTTTCAGGTCATTCCGAGAACTTTAATTTTCTGCACATAAAATAACATCATGGCAATTCTGCTGAAAACAGCGTCATTCCGGGTTAGTTCCATTCAAATCATACAAGTTAGAGTCTAAACCAAGGGCAAAAGTGTTTGGAAAAGTAGATACGACGGAGACGTATCAGCCACGCCTGCGGAAAACATCCGGGCCGCCCAGGCGGTGACGGATGAGTTGGACAAGTACGAGGGCGACGAGCGTCGCCACATGACGGAGCGAGTCCAACAGCTCCTTGACGCGGCCGCCGCGCAGCACGAAGCCGGATGTCGCGCCGAAGTGCCCGTCAGGTGGAACGATGAACCACCCCTTTCCAGGATCATGGCGCGACATCCCGGACGCCAACTGGTGGCGCCCGCGGAAGAAGAGGCAATGAGCCGGGTGCCAGCCACAGTTGGACTCACCTCTCCATCGAGCGTGACGCGGACGGCCTCCCTCGAGCGGTGGAGCAGCAAGGCGACCCGCCTCCTCCTCCGCCTCGCGGGGAAAGGCATCCCACTCCGCCGCCTGTCACGCACCCGACACTCGGCGACTGCCTTGGCCACCGAGAAGGAGTCGAAGAGAACGATGCCCGCCATCGGATTGACCACCTCAACCGATCCCTGGTGCTAGAAGAAGAAGACGCATTGGGTCCGCCTTCCTTCGGCCCATGAATACGAGATGAGCCTTTCCCTAAAGAGTTCACGCTCCCAAGAGATATGCCCAAGTACACCGGCTCCATGAAGCCGGAGGACTGGCTAGTCGACTACTCCACGGCCGTCAGCATAGCGAACGACAACAAGCGCCTTGCTATGAAGTACGTCCCGCTCATGCTTCAAGGCACAGCCCGGACGTGGCTTAATAGCCTGAAGCCCCGCAGCATCAATAGCTGGGTTGATTTCACTGAAGCCTTCATCCGTAACTTCACCAGCACATACAAGTGGCCTCCCAAGCCCCGACAGCTCTCCTTGTGCATCCAAGGGCCCAGCGAATCGACTCGCGACTATCTCACGCACTGGGCCGAGCTGCGCAACTCTTGCGAAGGCGTGCATGAGGTGTAGACCATTGAGTATTTCACCGCCGGGTGCTGAGAGGGCACCCTCCTCAAGCACCGACTTCTCTGCGACGAGCCTGCGACTCTCGACGAACTGCTAATCATCGCCCACAAGCACGCCACGGCCGACTCCTCCATGAAGGCAGAGATCCTAGTTGATGCATCTAGCAAGGTATCTCCTCAGGCTCCTCGGACTCCGGCTGGTGACACTAGTCGGCGACAGCAACCAAGCGACAACAAGCGCAAGGCCACGTAGCCGGCTTCCACCGGCCGGCAGGTGGCGACGGTCGAAGACAAGCAGCCGGAGGGGCAGCCTCCGCCCAAGCGTCAGAAGGGCGGCAAGCCCAACTGTACGAGCAGACACTTGATGCACCCTCCAAGTTCCACAGTGGCGCGAAGCCGTCCAACCACACCACTCAGAAATGCCATTGGCTCAACTGAATCGCCAAGGGAGATGGACTCCTGCCTCCTCCGCCTGCCGGCCCGCCGCCTCCTCTGCCCCAGCAGCTAGGGGCTCGGCCAGTTGGCACCATACAAGATTAGTATCCAGAGGAGCATGAAGCCTACATTGTGTTCACCAGTGTGGCCGATGACAGACGCAGCAGACGGCTGCAACAGCAAGAAGTACAAGTAGTGGCATTAGACACTCCAGAGTTCATGCATTGGTCTGAAAAACCCATCAGTTGGAGCAGGGCCGACCACCCGGAGGTGATGCCCTCTCCTGGTTCCTACGCCCTGGTCCTAGATGCTGCCTTAGCAACCGAGAGGCGGGCAACTCGTTTCTCCAGAGTCCTGATAGATGGCTGGAGCAGCATCAATATCATGTACCGTGACACAATGGAGAAGTTGGGAATCAAGCAGAAGCAGCTTCACCCCAGTCAGACTATATTCCATGGCATAGTCCCTAGCCTTTCTTGCTAACCAATCGGAAAGACCCAAATTGATGTTATCTTCAGAGACAAGAATCATTTCTGCCGTGTGCCAGTTTGGTTCGAAGTGCTGGACCTTGAGAGCCCCTACCATATGCTGCTTGGCTGGCCTGCTCTAGCCAAGTTCATGGCGGTCCCCCACTACGCTTACCTAAAGATGAAGATGCCGAGTACCAAGGGAATCCTGACCGTAGTCGGAGACTACAAGAAGTTGTCCACCTGCGCTGCAGACAGCAGCCGGCTGGCCGAGTCCCTTGTGATTGCAGCTGAGAAGCGGCTCCTTGACCTGGTTGTGGCGATGGCAGGCAAGAAGACGGAAATGTCACCCATCCCCAAGGAGCCGGAAGTTGAGGGATCATTCAAACTGGCGAAGGAAACAAAGAAGATACCCTTGGACAAGGAGCACCCTGAGAGGCACACTATCATAGGTGCAAACCTTGACAGCAAATAGGAAAGCGAGCTCGTCGATTTCCTTTGTGAGAATTGGGACATCTTTGCATGGTCTCCCAAAGACATGTCGGGTGCTCCGACGGATTTCACCAAGCACAAGTTACATGTCGGACCTGATGCCAAGCCGGTCAGGCAGCCCTTGCGCCGCCTGTCGGAAGAGAAGAGAAGAGTTATCGGAGAAGAGATAGCCCGACTTCTAGCAGCCGGCTTCATCATGAAAGTATTCTTTCCGGAATGGTTGGCCAACCGAGCCCTTGTGCCGAAGAAGAATAAGCAGTGGCGCATGTGTATTGATTATACCATCCTCAACAAAGCTTGCCCCAAAGATCCCTTTGCTTTGCCAAGAATTGACCAAGTGATAGACTCCACAGCCGGATGCGAGCTGATGAGTTTTTTGGATGCGTACTCAGGGTACCACCAGATTAAACTGAACCCAGCCGACAGGCTGAAGACCGCCTTCATCACACCATTTGTAGCCTTCTGCTACCTGACCATGACGTTCGGCTTGCGAAATGCCGGCGCCACGTTTCAGCATTGCATGCTGATACGTCCATTTTGCATCATGCTTTTATATCAATATTTATTGCATTATGGGCTGTTATTACACATTATATCTCAATACTTATGGCTATTCTCTCTTATTTTACAAGGTTTACCATGAAGAGGGGGAATGCCGGCAGCTGGAATTCTGGCTGGAAAAGGAGCAAACATTGGAAACCTATTCTGCACTGCTCCAAAAATCCTGAAACTCGACGAAACCTGTTTTTGGTATTAATAAGAATTATTGGGCGAAAGAAATACACCAGGGGGCCCACACATGCAGAAGTGTCCCCTCAAGCAACTCGGCAGAAACGCCCATGTTTATGTGGATGATGTGGTGGTCAAGACGGAGAAGCATGGCCCGCTGCAGGAAGACCTCAAGGAGACTTTTGAGAACATGCGCCAATTCCAGATCAAGCTCAACCCGGAGAAATGCGCCTTCGGAGTACCAGCCGGCCAGCTCCTCGGCTTCCTGGTCTCGAAGCGCGGCATAGAGTGCAACCCTGTGAAGATAAAGTCCATTGACAAGATGGAGGTGCCCACCCGACTGCTGGACGTGCAGAAGTTCACCAGCTGCCTGGCATCAATCAGCCGTTTCATCAGTCGGCTGGGCGAGAAGGCGCTGCCTCTGTACCAGCTCATGAAGAAGACCACTTTTTTCCAGTGGAACAACAAGGCGGACGAAGCTTTTCTCCAGCTCAAGAAGATGTTGACCACCCCGCATATCCTGGCGGCTCCAACTGAAAAACAGCCCATGCTCCTCTACATCGCCGCCACCAGTCGGGTGGTCAGCACAGTCATAGTGGTGGAGCGCAAGGAGGAGGGCAGAGCCTTGCCGGTCCAGAGGCCGGTGTATTACTTGAGCGAGGTGCTGTCCGCCTCCAAGCAAAACTACCCCCACTATCAGAAGATGTGCTATGGTGTGCACTTTGCCGCCAAGAAGCTGAAGCCTTACTTTGAAGAGCACCCAATTATTGTTGTTTGCACTGCTCTGCTTGCTGAGATCATTGGAAGACGGGATGCCTCAGGATGAGTGGCCAAATGGGCCATTGATATGGCCCCCTACACCATTTACTACCAACCTCACACCGCCATCAAGTCACAAGCACTGGCCGACTTCCTCGTCGACTGGGCCGAGACCCAGTACTTGCCACCAGCTCCAGATTCTACCCATTGGGGGATGCACTTTGATGGTTCAAAAATTCCCACTGGTATGGGAGCCGGCATCGTCCTCACCTCTCCCAAAGGTGACAAGCTCAGATATGCGCTGCAAATCCACTTTGCCGCCTCCAACAACGTAGCTGAATACGAGGCACTCATACACGGGCTCCGGCTTGCCAAGGAACTCAGTATTCGCCGGATCCTATGCTATGGTGACTCCGACTTGGTGGTCCAGCAGTCATCAGGCGACTGGGATGCCAAGGATGCAAATATGGCAAGCTACCGCTTCCTTGTACATCAACTCACTGGATATTTTGACGGGTGCGAGTTCCTCCATGTGCCAAGAAATGAAAACGAGCAAGCAGATGCCCTACAGCGCCTCCTCAAGTCGTTTGTCAAGCCGTCACCAGAGTCTGACTCCATCTTCGTGCCGGCCCCTCCTGAAGCAGTCGGATCCGACTTGAGGGCCCCAGAAGCTGGCGCGGGGACTTTGACAGGCGGCCCGGGGACTGCAACCATCACACCCGGCCCAGGGACTTCAGAACCCGGCCCGTGGACTGCAGCAGTCGGCCCGGGGACTTCTTCAACTCAACAGGCGGCAGCCAACTCCGACCCGCCGCCTCCCGGCCCAACCGCCCTTCTACAAGTTGCAGTAGTGGCAGTTGGAGAGATAGCAGCACCCTCATGGGCTCAACCCATCCTCAACTCCTGGTGAACAAAGAACTACCGACTGATGAGATCCTAGTCCGACAAGTGCAACGGTGGGTAACAACATACTCCATAATCAACAAAGAACTGGTACGGCGCAGTGTCACTAGTGTGTACTAGCGCTGCGTGGAGCCGGACCAGGGTCAAGCAATCCTCAAAGATATCCACCAAGGCGAATGTGATCACCATGCGGCTTCAAGATCACTTGTTGCCAAAGCTTTCTGCAATGGTTTCCTCTGGCCGACTGCTCCAGAAGTCGCCAAAGAATTGGTCCAGAAGTGTAAAGGGTGCCAGAAGTTCCGCTCCAAGCCACACTTGCCGGCTTCTGCACTCAAGACCATTCCCATTGCCTGGCCCTTTGCCATTTGGGGGCTGGACATGGTGGTGTCGGCGTTCTGGGAACGGGGGTCCCCAAACTTGCCTGCCTGCGGCCTGCGGCGTGGCTCAAAGGAGGCCCAGCACAGCCCATCTTCATCAACACAAGCTCAAGACCCTCGCGAGGGGCCAAGACTCGCGGGGAGGATGACAAGGACCTTCCTCAGGCACGGCCTCGTCAGGCTGGCTCACGAGGAGGCGGAGAGTTCAAGGCGGGGTAACTCGCGAGGTGCCCATGACGCAAGCCATGATGACCAAGGGCGCTAGTCGGGCTCCAGCCCGCGCAGTGTCCTCCTTTCCTCTTTGGTTCAGAGGGAGCAAGCGCAGGCGAGAGCATCAAGCAAAGGCGTCCATTTCGGTGCAACAAGACCAAGACCAGCCCAACGGCCGGAAGGAAGTCATTGTGGAGCCCAAGCCGGCGTCACCACCAGAGCCTTTGACAGGCGAGGACCAACTTTAGTCAGGATAAGTGTACCCGTTGTTCCCCTTCAAAATGGCCAATTGTTGGCGCCCTTCCCGCTCAATATTTGGGAAGAGGCCCAGGGCCTTTGCCTATAAATAGGGCTAGCCACCCACAGGGTAGAGGCATCGAGAGAAGAAGGATAGAAAGACACAGAGAAAGAGTAAGAGGCGACTGAACTCCTCCTAGCAGTTCGTCGCACTAGCCAAGAACAGACCCTCGTGAGGCTGTTCTTCCATTGTACTGTTCCTCATCCGCCCAAGAGGCAATCCACCACACCACACACTAGAGTAGGGTATTACACCACAATGGTGGCCTGAACCAGTATAAATCTTGTGTCTCTTGTGCTATTCAGTTGGGTAGTTTTAGGTCCTAGCGATTCGGTGAGGAGCGAGCCGGTAGAGGGTTGAATCTCCGTGCGCACCCCAGTGTTCGAACCTCAAGGGTCTGCCGGAACCCGAAATCCGACATTTGGCACGCCAGGTAGGGGTGTGCCGGGATCTGCCTTCTGCCGCTTCGCGCCCCGTCGCATCGTTATCACCATGTACGGCGACTAGGCGGGCAACCCTGATCCTTGGGCGGCTTGGCCCGCCCGCGTAGAGCCGCTCGCCCCGGGCGACCCCATGCGCCAGGCAGCTCGCAGTCCGCAGGGTGCTACGGGCCGTGGGCGACGCGGACAAGCCTCGACGGCTCTAACGCCGTGGCAGACGCGGTCGGCGGCAAGGGCCTCCAACCACGCCGTAGCCACGACGCCGTACACCCGCCGGGAGCAGGCGAACTCAAGGGCCGCGCTCACGGTGGCCCGAGAGCTGCTGCAGTGCAGACTGATGGAAGGCGGCCGTGACATGCTGCTGGAGCGGGTGGCGGAGCTCCTGGGCTTCGCTGCCTCGGGGGCTCACCCCTTCTGCACTCCGCTCACGCCTCAGCCACAGGGCGGCCTGCGCGGGCGCCCCGCGTGCAACCGCGGGCTCCAAAGCTACTCCAACACCAGGGAAGCCGTCAGCACAGGGCCTGCGGCAGCACCGACTCCGCTCCCCGCCAGCGAAGAAGGACTCGTCGCGACCCACGGCCCCCGTGGGCCGCCGCGCTACCATCACCAGGCTGGCACGTCAAGCAGGGCTGCATGGCACGCGGAGCCCTATGGCGCAGCCTTCGGGGTAACGGCCACGGAAGAGTACGTGCCCCACATGATGGATCAAGGGCACCCGCGCGAGGGCAAACAAGGCTCGCTCCTCAGCCCAAGCTGGGGGGACGAGGCGCCAGAAGCTGAGCACTTCCAGGAACCCCAGGACGGCCCCGCCGGCCACGCTGGGAGCGATGATTATCGGGTACCACTAATCCCTCAGGAGCAGGCATACTCTAGTCATGGGTCGCAGGAGGTGCAGGTCGCCACAACGAGCAGTTGCCCCGCTCCAGCAGCCTCTTACCCCTTAGGAGGAGGGCGTCAGGGGCTTCAAGAGAGGGGACGAGATCCGACATCACCACCGCGGCATTCGGAGCAAGGCGTTCCCAGGAGGTAGGTGTTGGTGTCAAAACCGGCGGATCTCGGGTAGGGGGTCCCGAACTGTGCGTCTAGGCGGATGGTAACAGGAGATAAGGGACACAATGTTTTACCCAGGTTCGGGCCCTCTCGATGGAGGTAAAACCCTACGTCCTGCTTGATTAATATTGATGATATGGGTAGTACAAGAGTAGATCTACCACGAGATCAAGGAGGCTAAACCCTAGAAGCTAGCCTATGGTATGATTGTTGTAATGTATGTTGTCCTACGGACTAAAGCCCTCTGGTTTATATAGAGACCGGAGAGGGCTAGGGTTACACAGAGTCGGTTACAATGGTAGGAGATCTACATATCCGTATTGCCAAGCTTGCCTTCCACGCCAAGGAAAGTCCCATCCGGACACGGGACGGAGTTTTCAATCTTGTATCTTCGTAGTCTTGGAGTCCAGCGGATATTGATAGTCCGGCTGTCCGGACACCCCCTAGTCCAGGACTCCCTCAGTAGCCCCCGAACCAGGCTTCAATGACGATAAGTCCAGCGCGTTTATAGTCTTCGGCGTTGCAAGGTGGGTTCTCCCTTCAAATTCCATGTACCTGCCGAACAGTGTCCGGCTTCATTTTGAATACTGTGTTCCTCGGCTTCTACGCCAAATAATGGCCCTCTTCCACGCGTCGCACGAATGCGAAAAGCCAGGGTGTCTTTTGCATTTCACCCCCAACTGTGCGAGTCACCCGCCTATAAAAGAGGCAAGAATCCAGATCCAAACCACACCGTCTTCCTCCCGCGAATACTCCATCGAATCGCCTTTGACCTAGAAATCCATTCCACCATGGATCGTCAACACGGCTCTTCTCCGCGCGCTCCCAGCCCACCGCCGGGGAATTGGAGGAGGTGCTCTATTTCGCACAACGAGCTTGTGAAGCTCCAAACGGGGGGATTCCTCCCTTCGGCCTTCATGATCCCAGTCCGGGCCGGACTGGTTACTTATCAAGGTGGGAGACAGGCGGAGGACACTCCAAGCCCCAATAAGGGGGAGCGAGTATGTTTTGTCCCTTATCTGATAAGGGGACTCGGATTTCCAATACATCCGTTCCTCCGCGGGCTCCTGAAGTTCTACGGACTCCAGCTCCACCACCTCACGCCCGCCTCTGTCCTGCATATCGCGGGCTACGTAGCTCTTTGCGAGCTATTCCTGGGCATTGAGCCCCATTTCGCATTGTGGAAGAGGTTGTTTTGCCTTGTACCCCATTCTTACCAGGGGTTCATATATCAAGTGGGCGGTGCTGAAATATGGCGCATCGCCGGGACCGGATACCTATCCGGCACTCCCAAGAAGGCGTCCGAAGACTGGCCCTCGGAGTGGTTTTATGTAGGAGACGCTCCGCTACCATACCCAGTTCGGATCGGCCTCCCGGAGTTTACTGCTGCTCCCTTGAAGAAACGCCTCAGCTGGCGCCCACGGAGCCCCCGATTGGAGGAAGACAAGAGCGTCCACTACTTGATGGGTCGGATAAGATTAATGGCTCATTCCGGCTTGACCATGATCGGGGTCATGGCGACATGCATCAAGCGAGGGGTACAGCCACTGCAATACAGAGGCCACCCCATGTGGGATTTCAACGGGGAAGACGATGCTACCCGGCACGGCCGCAAAGGGCCGGATTCGACCGAGGATCTGGTGAAGATCCTGTCCAGCCTGTACAAGGGGGAGAAGGAGGATTTCCTTCGAACGAACCCTTTGAATGGGTTTTCCATGATCAACCCCAGAGGATGGGTAAGTGAACACCTTGAAGGGCCCAACCCATGCTTTCGAAGTTTAAGCTTCTTACATTATGTCTTCGGCGCAGGATCTACGCCGGACTGTGGAGGACATGGTGAGTCCTGCTCCGCAACCCGAGGATCCAGAAGGATCCCTGGATCCGGCCTCCGAAGAGGACCCGGATATCGAGGTGGAGCTGATCGACGGGGTGTATCACCAGCTCAGCATAGACAATGCTTTGGTCGCCATTACGGCGGACTACCCCGGGCTAAGCCCGGCTTCCCAGGTGACCGCGACCGAAGTCCGAACACCATTATCTCATCCCTGCCTATTTCTGACCTTCGCAAACGATGGTATTTTGCAGGAAGCGCCTTTACGGCAGGAAGATGAGCCCGCGGCGGCCGACCAACAGAGGTCAGTCCGAACCAGCAGGCGGAAAAGGAGTGCAGTGCGGACGGAAATGTCGCCGCAAAGGTATAGCTCGTATTTGAATTTTTAGAGCAACGTTCCGAGGAAACGTCTGAGTGCTCATGATCTTTCTAGGAGAAAAAGCGCTCGCCGAACTGCGAGCGCAGGAATTGCCAATCCGACCAACACCGGCCAGGCTCCAGCGCCCGGCCTGGAGGGGGAGGCAAGCGCAAGACGCGAGCCGGATCCTTCCCCAACGGAGGATACTGATAGACTGTCCGCCACCAAGTCTGAGGTGGAGAGCGCCATGAACCATAGGCACCGCCGGATAGTATTTCAAGAAGCGTGCTTTTCCCTTGAGGCATTGGATGCTTTTAACGCAGGGGACGCGCATCTCCGTGCTGCTCAAAATGGTTTTACCAGAGCCACGGAGCAGTATGTGAAAGACATACGGGTAAGGGAATTTTAATGGTTGTATATACCAGTAGCCCCCGAGACTTAAAGTAGTTATGCTAACTGATATAAGGATCATTGGAAATTTCCGGCACTTAACGAGAAGAACGCCCAGCTGTCTCGGGAGCTGCAAGATTGCAAGGCCCAACTTGAGGCCGCACTTGCTGCCGCAGGAGGAGACGGAAAGACCCATCCTGGTAACACATTTTTATTAATAAATATAAGCGCTGTGCGGCGTGCGCGCGAGTCTAATAATGACATTTGCAGGTACCGCCGGACAAGATCCGGACAGGCAAGCATTGCTACGCCAGCTAAAGGCCGGCGAGAGTGTGCTAAATAGGATTCAACAGGAAAGGAACAAGCTCCAGGATGCCAACGCCAAGCTCGGAGAAGAGCTGAAAGGCGCTCAGGCCGAGCTGTCCGGCTCCGTTAAGGAGAATCAGCGGCTTTGTCGCGGCATTTATAGTAAGTGCTTGAGCGAACTCTTTTGAAAAGAAGAGTTCGGCGAGGAAGTATTTTGACATGATATGTCTTGTAGGTATACTCACGGGTCGTCCTGCAGAGGAGATGCCCATATCAATGGGTGATCAACTTCCCGAACTGTTGCAGCTACTCGAACGAGTTCGGCAGGCAATGAGCGGCGTCGTTCAGGCTTTATGGCCAGCCCTCACCCTACCCGAGGGCCTCGGGGAGCTTGCGGAGAAGCTGCAGGGAGTGCGGCAGTGCTTCCGTTTGTGGAAGATTTCGGCTTGCCGTCAAGGTGCCAGGGAGGCTTGGGCCATGGTGAAGACGCGGTACAAGAAGGCGGATCCCAACCACATGGCCGAAGTTGGACCGGTGGGGCCCAATGGGAAGGAGATCCCTGTGAGTTTAGTGTATAGCCAAGTAGAGTTGGCTGCTAAATTTTCCCAACGGGACTGTAAACTAGACAGCCTGTTAGACGGGATTGAGGAGGAATACAATCAGTAAATTTGACAATGTATGTTATCCTTTAAAGTGACATGTGAAATGCCTTCTAGCCGGATTGTAGATCGTTTGTCTTTGCCAACCTTTTCGCTTCGACCTCGGGACCCTAGAGTCCGGAGTGTGTCCGAATACCTTTTTGGTTAAGAAACAACCGTGGTATGCATGGAGACCATGCGTAGGGGTCATTAGTGCTTTATCAGACAAGTGCCCAACTAGTTATGTTATATTACATGGTTAGTAAGAAACATCTTCCAGGGAGAATAGTTCCATTAAGGGTTCCTTTCCCTGGGAGGCATGCCCTAAAGTGCATGTCCGGACTGCAAAGAAAGCAGTAAAACATCTGGGGGCAAATAGATAAATAGGTAAAAAGTCATCTTTTAAGTCACCGACCGAATATTCCCTTAAGAACGCTAGCTTTCGGCTTCACCCAGTCTGAGGTACACATCCGGCTGACCCGGCAGTAACAATCGCAGAGGTGCTCCCTTTACCTCCTAGCCGAACAATCGGGAACGTAGGGGTAAGCACAGGAGCCAGGCAACCCAGCTTGGCCAAAACTTAAGTCATATCGATGCATAGAATGGCGAGTAAAAGGTACATGTGGAAGCTTGACACATGTGCTGGGTATAAAACCCGTATAATTGAGCTTCTGTAAAAGAAGCCCCCAGGAATAATGAGTGCGGATGGCACATCATGCGTATGCAAAGAATGCAAAACCAAGTCGACTATGCGTCAAAACCGGCGACGAGGTAAGTGATTCAACCCCATTACGGGATTCAGCTCGCAGTATCCAACTGACGAGGTAAGTGATTCAACCCCATTACAGGACACTTGTGATAATTAGAATATGCGCCATGAGCAACGCTTGTTTAATTTAAAATATTACCTTCTGTGCGGCCGTTTGTAAAATCTGAGAGATGGCAAGTCGTTGGCTTCAGCCCCCAAGCCACAAGTGCTGGGGTGTTCGGGATAAACTTGAGCACTCTTGTTCCCATTTTAGGGTCCATCTAGGGAGGCGCTCAACACGACGAACAAGGCAACCGGACTTATAATGCTTGAACACTCTCACTTAGCCATAGAATTCTATAATTTTAAATTTCGGCGAAGCCCCTGGTATTCGGAAGACCGAATCTGGGGCGCTATCCATGCCTTCATCGGACATTATCCGGAACTTCGCTCGAAGCAGCATGAGTCTTTAAGGACCCGAAAAAACCTCTCGAACAGCGACCAGTCTCTCGCCTTATCACGCTAGTCAGTTTTAGCTTTCTCCACTGAGGCCTTAGCCCGGCTCAACCGGGGCGCAATCGCAGTGGTTCTCCAAGTGCCACCTTAGCCGACAGAACGGAACATAAGGCACCAAAACGTGGGAGCCGGGCAAACCCAACTATTGACCCAAGACATGATTCGGAGCCGATTCATATAATGCTATAAGTTCGGGGTGCCGCACTTGTGAAAGTGTTTGGACTTTATCACACCATAGAGTGGGGAACATAAGCCCCCGGTGTATTATGCCGTACCAAAATATACGGGTGCCAGATGTCATATAATGAGCATGTATATATAAAATGTGATGCAATTGCGATCATAAAGGTGCTGCATTATTAATGAAAGAAAAGTCTGCTAGTAAAGCGGACTGATACAAATAGTGCGGTAAG
This sequence comes from Triticum dicoccoides, assembly GCF_002162155.2. Classification (NCBI taxonomy): domain Eukaryota; kingdom Viridiplantae; phylum Streptophyta; class Magnoliopsida; order Poales; family Poaceae; genus Triticum; species Triticum dicoccoides. The sequence continues at coordinate 201,278,670 of NC_041385.1, forward strand.
CAAGGGATTTGGACTAAATAAACATGTCCCCCTCCAGGGATGAGCTGCGGATTTGGTGTATATAATCGAATTTAATGCTCGTAATTGAGACCACCTGAGTGTTCGGCGCGGCCTTCTTTAGTCCCTGACTGTTGCATCATGAGTTCGGCAGGTTCACCGCCGGACAGGGCTTCTTGTTAACAGAGTCATGTGTACAAAAAAGAAGAAAAATAAAAAAAAGAGGGGCACATTTGCGAGCCCCCGGTGTGGTCGAACCACACTCTGGGTCCGTTGTGATCGTGCCCCCTTCCCTGTGCCCATGGTATCTCCAAAGCGTAATGATGTACGCGGAGTGTTATTCTTGCGATCATACGCGGGCGAGGGTTGGGGCCGCATTGCTACGCGTGAGCTGATCGCGCCAGGTGGTCTTGGATGGCATTGCTCCGGGCGCGCTTTTCTGTATCCGGCCGTTTAACGGCCGGACTCGAGAATTGCCTTAGAAGGCTGCTCTGTACTTCTGCTGGGAGAGCCGCTGTATGTTCCTCCGTTCGGAGGGAGCGTTCTGTATTCCCATTGACCGTGATGACTCCACGAGGGCCTGGCATCTTGAGCTTTAGGTATGCATAGTGCGGCACCGCGTTGAATTTGGCAAACGCGGTTCGCCCGAGCAAAGCGTGATAGCCGCTGCGAAACGGGACTATGTCGAAGATTAACTCTTCGCTCCAGAAATTATCCGGGGATCCGAAGACCACTTCCAGTGTGACTGAGCCTGTGCAGTTGGCTTCCACTCCTGGTGTGACACCTTTAAAGGTTGTCTTTGTAGGTTTAATCCTTGATGGGTCTATGCCCATTTTGCGCACTGTATCCTGATAAAGCAGGTTCAGGCTACTGCCGCCGTCCATCAGGACTCTCGTGAGGTGGAACCCATCGACGATTGGGTCTAAGACCAATGCGGCGAATCCGCCATGGCGTATGCTGGTCGGATGGACTCTTCGATCGAAAGTGATCGGACAAGAGGACCATGGGTTGAACTTTGGGGCGACTGGCTCCATCGCATAGACGTCCCTTAATGCACGTTTCCTCTCCCTCTTGGGTATGTGGGTAGCGTATATCATATTCACCGTCCGTACTTGTGGGGGAAAACCCTTCTGTCCTCTGTTGTTCGGCGGCCGGGTCTCTTCCTCGTCGTCGCTATTTAGCCCCTTGTCATTGTTTTCGGCAATTAACTTGCCGGCCTGCTTGAACACCCAGCAATCTCTATTGGTGTGGTTAGCTGGCTTTTCAGAGGTGCCATGTATCTGGCATAAGCGGTCGAGTATTCGGTCCAGATTGGACGGACCCGGAGTGGTTCTTTTAAATGGCTTCTTCCGCTGACCGGGTTTAGAGCCTCGGAATCCGGCATTGACTGCCGAATCCTCCTTATCGTCGCTGTTAATTCGGCGCTTGTTTTTGTTTCGACGTGACCTGCCGTTGTTGTCCTTAGTATCCGGACTGCCAGAATTTTTATGGAGATTTTTGCTGCGGGCTAGCCATCTGTCCTCTCCCGCACAAAAGCGGGTCATTAATGATATGAGGGCTGCCATGGATTTCGGCTTTTCCTGCCCCAAGTGCCAGGCTAGCCATTCGTCCCGGATGTTATGTTTGAAGGCTGCAAGGGCCTCTGCGTCCGAACAATCGACGATTTGATTTTTCTTTGTCAAGAACCGTGTCCAGAATTGTCTGGCCGATTCGTCTGGCTGCTGAATGATGTGGCTTAGGTCATCAGCGTCTGGTGGTTGCACATATGTGCCTTGGAAGTTATCAAGGAATGCGGCCTCCAGGTCTTCCCAACACCCAATTGACTCTGCGGGCAAGCTCTTAAGCCAATGCCGAGCTGGTCCTTTAAGCTTGAGTGGGAGGTACTTTATGGCGTGGAGATCGTCGCCGCGGGCCATATGGATGTGGAGAAGATAGTCTTCGATCCACACCGTGGGGTCTGTTGTGCCATCGTAAGATTCGATGTTTACGGGTTTAAACCCTTCGGGGATCTGATGATCCATTACTTCGTCAGTGAAGCATAACGGGTGTGCGGCGCCCCTGTATTGAGCGATATCGCGATGCAGCTCGAGAGAGCGCTGTCTGCTGTGTTCGGCCCGGCCGGGGTTATTGTGTCCGGCACGATGGTATTCGTCGTGGGTCGTAGGGTGCCCACGTGATCCATAGATGGATCTGGCTTGCCTTGCTTTGTCCTCCAATATGTCTCGCAAGTCCGATGCGTTCCCTCTTGGCTTCGTACTTCTGGAGCGATGCCGGGGTATGGTCTTGGCTGGGGGCCTGGATGCCTCTCTGTCACGACCACGGGGTGGTCGGTCAGCCATATCGTGCGCTGGTGATGGAGGTACGTATGCTTCCTCCTCTAATCAGGGGAGCAGCTTGCGTTTTGGGTAACTTTTGGAGGGACGTTCGAGTTTATACTCTTCGACCGCGAGGACCTCGGTCCATCGATCGGCCAGCAGGTCCTGATTAGCTTGAAGCTGCTGCTGCTTTTTCTTTAGGCTGTTTGCTGTGGCGATAAGCCTGCGCTTGAAGCGCTCTTGTTCGACGGGATCCTCGGGTACGACGAATTCGTCGTCGTTGAGGCTTGCTTCGTCTTCGGAGGGAGGCATATAATTATGATCCTCAACCTCTTCGTCTGCCGCCCCCTCATGAGGGCTTGCTTCTGCATCCTCCTGCCCTGAGTCTTGCTGGAGGGGATTGTCTTCGGCATTCTCTGGAGTATTATTATCTCCTGTGCCGGAATCTCCATTCTTGCTGTGGCGAGATTTAGAGCGGCGCCGCTGACGCCGGCGCTTGGGCTGTTTCTTTAAGGGATCTGCCTCCGCTGTTTCTTCGCCGTCCCCATCTTTTGGGGTATCCACCATGTATACGTCATATGACGAGGTGGCCTTCCAGTGCCCTGTGGGCGCTGGTTCCTGTTCGTCTCCGGCTTCGTCGTCCATAGCGTCGATGTCTTCGGAGTCGTAGTCTAGCATGTCGGTTAGATCGTCGACAGTGGCTACAAAGTGGGTGGTGGGTGGGCTCTGAATTTCTTCGTCGTCCGTATCCCAACCATCCTGGCCATAATCCGGCCAGGACTCTCCTGATAACGAGAGATGCTTTAGTGAATTCAAGATATCGCCGAAAGGCGAGCATTGGAAGATGTCCGCGACAGTGAATTCCATAACTGGCGCCCAATCCGGATCGATTGGTAGGGGCGCGGGAGGTTCGGAGTCCGGCGAGGAGTCCGGCGCCTCGGAATCACGAGTTTCGCAGGGGACAAGATTAGTGTTCGGATCCATCGCCGTGGATGTTGAAGCCCCCAGGGCGGCGCGTATCCACCGACCCTCGATCTGGGCGATCGGCTCCGGGCTAATGGCCGAAGCGGATCCGTGTGCGGCCACCAAGGTACTGTTCGGCGGCAGAGCTAGATCGTGCCCATCGTCATAGTACGGCGCGCTCGGCTGTGGCTCGAGTCCGTTGAGGATCAGGCCTCCGCGGACATCGGCCGTGAAGTTTAAGCTTCCAAATCTGACCTGACGGCCAGGGGCGTAGCTTTCGATCTGCTCCAGATGGCCAAGTGAATTGGCCCGCAGTGCGAAGCCGCCGAATACGAAGATCTGTCCGGGGAGAAAAGTCTCACCCTGGACAGCGTCGTTGGTTGAAGATGCCATCAAGCCTATCGGTGACAACACAGAGGAACTCTCAATGAAAGCACCAATGTCGGTGTCAAAACCGGTGGATCTCGGGTAGGGGGTCCCGAACTGTGCGTCTAGGCGGATGGTAACAGGAGATAAGGGACACAATGTTTTACCCAGGTTCGGGCCCTCTCGATGGAGGTAAAACCCTACGTCCTGCTTGATTAATATTGATGATATGGGTAGTACAAGAGTAGATCTACCACGAGATCAAGGAGGCTAAACCCTAGAAGCTAGCCTATGGTATGATTGTTGTAATGTATGTTGTCCTACGGACTAAAGCCCTCCGGTTTATATAGACACCGGAGAGGGCTAGGGTTACACAGAGTCGGTTACAATGGTAGGAGATCTACATATCCGTATTGCCAAGCTTGCCTTCCACGCCAAGGAAAGTCCCATCCGGACACGGGACGAAGTCTTCAATCTTGTATCTTCGTAGTCTTGGAGTCCGGCGGATATTGATAGTCCGGCTGTCCGGACACCCCCTAGTCCAGGACTCCCTCAGTAGGCCCTCCGCTGGGGAGGTGCCTCAGGGCCTGCCCCTGGCGGAGGACCCGTGGTCGTCGGGGGAACCGCTGGCGACCGCTCTACCCCGTCAGCGGCGTCCTGGTTTCCGGTCGTCGTCGATGGCACTAGAGTGTGGCGCAAGGTGGGGCCCTCGTCTGGCGATATGAAGCAAGGCCGGTACCTATGAAGAAGGCCCAGTGCCTGTGAAGCTCGCCGCCCCGTGACACTCTCATGTAATAATGAGTGGGGTTGTACACGCCCCAGAGTCTCAGGGGTGCCGGCCTCAGGCCCTGGGGCTCCCTGCCACGCTCAGTGGCAGCACTTAGCTCCGCGCTGGTGAGAAGACGTCCAAGACTAGACTAGGTGTCGGACGCGGCCTTTTGTTTGCTTTCATTGTTTTTCCTTTGGTTGCTGCTTTCCCCCGCTGGATTTAAGTTGAACTCGAATTTGAGATTTGCATGTGTTGGGGAAGGGGTGCTTAGTCTCGTTCGAGCAATCTCTCGCGTTTCGGTTACAATCTCGCTCAGTTGCCTCCCCTCGTGAGCCCCTCGCGAGCCGGGTCTGGCCTAGCTTGCATGCAGCCCAAGCTGCCGCCGTCGTACTCCCTCGGGAGGTTTTTTCACTGCAGATCCTACGGATTCGATCAGGAGGCGTTCGAGGCACCACAACCTCCCACAAATTATCTCAGGACCCGCGCAGGACGAAGGTAAACTAACCAGCCAGCTCGTCACCTAGCCAACCACTTAGCACAGGCCTATGAGCAATGTAGCATTAACTAGTGCGCTAAAACATTGGTTTTACATGAGGGGCACCCCCTCCCAAAATGCTCTCACAACCACCGGGACGAAAGCCTGAGTTCTATTCATGCAGAATAAGGAAACAGGAACGGCGTGCTATCAGTCAGATAAATCCCCCAATGCATCCTCAGGAGCGTCGCCCGAGCTGTCACTGGCGTCGCTGGCCTCACCATCGCCCTCCGCGTTGCCGCCAGCAGCGTCAGGGCCGTTCACCACGCCGCCCTCGTCGGCGGCCACAATCACGCCGTCGTTGTCTGAAGCGAAGGCCCTGACAAGGGCGTCCACGTTGTCTTCCACCCAATACGCCAGGTCGTCTCGGACGGCCTGGGGGACTGGGGCAATGGCAATGTCAAAGTCAAAATGAGGATCCATATTCCGGAGATGGCTGAAGACGCGGGAAAAGGCGCGCCCGACCAGGGCTCGGCTCCTCTCCTCCACCAACCTGTTGGCACGAACCGACTATGCCTCCAGCTGCGTCACGATGTCGGTGAAAACTGAAGGTTGCCGGCGTAGTTGATAGCACGCGGCTCACCAACGGCCGCCTCGCAGATGTTACCTAAGGCCGTGTTGGCCCTCTCCCGAAGCGTGGTGAGCATGGGGGCATGCTCGTGTTCCAAGAGCCGCCGCTGACGCATCTCGTCCGCATTCTGACGGGCGATGGCCTCAACCACCTGTTGGCGAAGAAGAAGCACCTCGGCGCGGGAAGTAGTTGACTCCCCCTGCGCCGCCTCGAGTGCGGCCTGTAAGGCATCAACCCGCCATGTCGCTTCCTCCAGCTTGGCCCTGAGGGCGTTGGTCCTACCTTCAGCATCGGCCCGGACCAACTCCAGCCTCTCCTTGAACTCGCGGTCGAGGTTGAGGCGCGCTGTCGCCACCCGACGTCCGACCTCCTCCGAGACACGGGCTTCCCGCGCAGCGACGTCATCCTCCGCCCGTGTCACCCAGCACTCCCTCATCTCCAGGCGCTCGTGCTCGCGCGCGCGTTCGACGGCTTCCAGCTCCGCTGGGTCGTCGGAGGCCACCTTCATCGACGCGAGGGCCGCCTCGCACAGCTCCACCTGCTCCTCCAGTGAGCGGCACCAGGCCAAGAGTTCCTGTGCCCTCTCCTCCGTGACCTCTCGCCGCCGGTCAGCTTCCCGGGCTTCTTCGATGGCCTAGGACCGGCCTCCCGAGAGGCCGCCAGCGACGCCTTGGCCTCCTCATCATCAAGATCGCGCCGACGGTGCGCGAGGGTGGCAGCCGCCTCCAGCTCGCGCCTCTCCGCAACCAGCCGGAGGCCCTTAGCCTAAAGGCACGCGTCCTCATCGGCGAGTTCCTCACCAAGCAGGCTCACCGCGTCAGCCGCCCTCCGGAGGAACCCTTGGCGAAGAGCGCGACACTCCTGGGCGCGCTCAAGTACGTCCTCCACACCATCATCTGCCCCAAGCGAGCGCCGTGGGGCTCAGATCAGCACTCCCCTCTCGGGCAGGGGGCTGGGGGCTGGCACCCTCGAGATGACCGGGCGCACCCTACCGAAGGGCCAACCTAAAGCCAGTCCATCTCCAAGTGAAGAGCGCCGGGAGTACCCCAGCCAATCACGGTCCAAGGCCAGACGAGAAGCCCACGGCAGGCTAGCTATGCCGCGAGCAGGCCCCGAAGGAAGGCCGTGGGGAGCGGAGGGCCGCGTTGTGCTTCGGGATGACTCGTCTCGCCAACCGGCCTCACCACAAGGGCCCGGCTGCTCGGAATGATCGAAGACGACGGAGGAGGTGGAGGCGAGGGGGATGGCTCCTCATCCACCCCGTGAACTCGGAAGGAAGGGCCCTGCGGGGCAATGATCAGAACAAGCAACGGAAGAGTCAGGAGCAGGGAAGGGAGAAGGCTTACTCGTCGATGGCATAGTACTTCCTACGCTTCAGCAAGCGACAAGGGTAGTCATCGCCCAGGGCGTCCCTCCTCTTCCGTAGGGCCTCAAAGTCCACGCGGAAGCGACCCAAGAGTTGAGCGCAGGGGTCAGCTTGCGACGAGGAGGAAGCATCGAGGCGACTCGCGTCGGGGGCGTCCGCCTAATGCGCGCTGCCGGTCGCCTCACCAAGAAGAGCGGCTGGGGCCTCGGGAGCCTCAGCCACAGGCACTGCGAGCGGCCGCTTGCCACCCTCAACTGCGACAGCACGGGCCTCGGGAGCCGCTCCCTCATGAGCGCCGCCCAGTGCTATCACCTCGGCAAGGGCACCCTCGGCCTCCGGAGGCTCATGCCTCCCTGCCCCGCCACTTGAGGAAGAGTCGCCCCGGGCGGCTGCGAGGGCGACCACCACCACTGGGTTCTCCCGAGGCCCCTGGAGGTCAGCAGGTTGCGGCCCCCATTCGTCGAAGATGGTCATCTGCCTCACGAAGTCACCCCTGTTCGAGCAAAGGTACAACAAGGCCCCCCCTTGGCGAATGCCGCCGAGAGAAGGAGCCCCAGTCAAGACCAAGAGCACCTTCCTCAGCGCTTCAGGCGTCAGGTCCTCTTCCTGGAGCCGCATACGGTCCCCACGACCGTTGTAGGCCCACATTCGATGAGAGTGGCGCTGGAGAGGGGCGACGCGGCGTAGCAAGAACTCCTTCACCACCTTGGGCGCCGTCACTCCAAGCCCCCTCAGGAACTCGAAGCGGTGCCAGACGAAGGCGAGCCGGGGGCTTGCAAGCGTCTCCTGGCCCCAGCCCGAGTTGGGGACAGCAGGCAAAGATGGCTCCGTCAGCAGGGGGCTGGGCACCCCTACGTCCACATACAACCACCACTCGCGAAACTTAGGCGCGGACGGAGGAAGACTGAAGTCAATTCCAGAAGCCGCTGTCTCTAGCGCAGCGATGAAGCTCATGCACCCCGAACATTAGGTGGGGTCGACAAGGCACAAAGAGAAGAAGTGGCGCAGCAAGGCAACCGAAGGAAGGATGCCCATCATTGCCTCGCAAACGAAGGCAAATACCACGAGAAGGGTGATGGATTCAGGACCCAGGTGCATCATATGGATCTGGTAATGGGAAAGCACAACGTTGAAGAAATCAAAGAAGGGGGAACCAGACCCGCCCACAGAGCGTCGGCGAAATACCAGACCTCGGTGGGAATCCTGTCAACGGAGAAGCAAGACGCGGGCCAGGCCGTTGTCCTCCCGCACTCATTGATGATGGTGGCCAGGGCTGAGCGGACCTTGCCCAGGCCTTCTTGATTGATTATGACCGGCTGATCGACGGCGGGGGCCGCCGGCGAGGACGAGCAAGGTGGTGGCACGGGCTTCTTCCCTTTTCCCTTCCTCGGCAAAGCCATGACGACAGGAAAGGGATGGGGGAAGGTTCGAGATTGGATTGGATGTGGAAGCTGGAGTTCGAGAGAAGAAAGGACACGGAGCGCTCAGGCAGCAGAAAGGGGAGCGGCTGTGTGCGGCAGCGAGTTCGCCTAGCAAGGCACGAAATAAGGAGGCGTGGGGGAACAGTGCCGCCCACGTCCAATCAACCGCCACACGGCGCCCAAGGCCGCAGGCTGTTAGGGCCCGCGACGCTTCGCACTTGCCCTTTTGCCTCTCTATCCGGTTAAGTTCGAATGCGTCGTGGGCCCGGGGGCTACTGTAGGCATTCTGGGAACGGGGGTCCCCAGACTTGCCTGCCTGCAGCCTGCGGCGTGGCTCAAAGGAGGCCCAGCACAGCCCATCTTCATCAACACAAGCTCATGACCCTCGCGAGGGGCCAAGCCTCGCGGGAAGGACGACAAGGAGCTTCCTCGGGAACGGCCTCGTCGGGCTGGCTCATGAGGAGGCGGAGAGTTCAAGGCGGGGTACCTCGCGAGGTGCCCATGACGCAAGCCATGACGACCAAAGGCGCCAGTCGGGCACCAGCCCGCGCAGTGTCCTCCTTTCCTCTTTGGTGCAAAGGGAGCAAGCGCAGGCGAGAGCATCAAGCAAAGGCGTCCATTTCGGTGCAACAAGACCAAGACCATCCCAACGGCCGGAAGGAAGTCATTGTGGAGCCCAAGCCGGCATCACCACCAGAGCCTTTGACAGGCGAGGACCAACTTTAGTCAGGATAAGTGTACCCGCTGTTCCCCTTCAAAATGGCCAATTGTTGGCGCCCTTCCCACTCAATATTTGGGAAGAGGCCCAGGGCCTTTGCTTATAAATAGGGCTAGCCACCCACAGGGTAGAGGCATCGAGAGAAGAAGGATAGAAAGACACAGAGAAAGAGTGAGAGGCGACTGAACTCCTCCTAGCAGTTCGTCGCACCAGCCAAGAACAGACCCTCGTGAGGCTTTTCTTCCATTGTACTGTTCCTCATCCGCCCAAGAGGCAATCCACCACACCACACACAAGAGTAGGGTATTACACCACAATGGTGGCCTGAACCAGTATAAATCTTGTGTCTCTTGTACTATTCAGTTGGGTAGTTTTAGGTCCTAGCGATTCGGTGAGGAGCGAGCCAGTAGAGGGTTGAATCTCCACGCGCACCCCAGTGTTCGAACCTCAAGGATCTGCCGGAACCCGAAATCCAATAGGTGGGGCCATTCAAGACGGCTCGTGGCGGCATGACTCATTTGCTTGTCGCTATGGACAAGTTCACTAAGTGGATAGAAGCAAAGCCAATCAAGAAGCTGAATGGGCCGACTGCCGTCACCTTCATCGCTGACATCACCACTCGGTACGGCATACGACACAACATCATCACCGACAACGTCACAAACTTCGCCAAAGGAGCCTTGGCTCGTTTCTGCGTGATGCAGGGCATCTGACTGGACTTAGCGTCCGTTGCCCATCCGCATTTCAAACGGACAAGTGGAGCGAGCAAACGGCCTCATTCTGTCCGGCATCAAGCCCCAGCTGGTCGAGCCTCTAGAGCGTTCAGCCGGCTGCTGGCTCGATGAGCTGGTGGCCGTCCTCTAGAGCCTGCACACAACTCCGAACAAGTCGATCGGCTTCATGCCCTTCTTCCTCGTCTATGGCACTGAAGTCGTCATCCTGACAGACATAGAATTCGACTCCCCACGAGTCACCATGTAGACCGAGGCGGACGCCAAGTAGGCACAAGAAGACGGCGTCGATCTGTTGGAAGAGGGCCGACTGTTGGCACTTAGCCGGTCCGCCATTTACCAGCAGAGCCTGCGCCGATACTACAACCGCAAGTTGAAGACAAGATCCTTCCAAGTGGGAGACCTTATGCTCCGGCTGATCCAGCGAACAGCCGGCCAGCACAAGCTCTCGGCACCTTGGGAAGGCCCTTTCATCATCAGCAAAGTGTTGGGCAACGGTTCCTACTACCTGATCGACGCTCAGAAGCCCAGAGCACACAAAAGAGATGACTCAGGCAAGGAGACGAAGAGGCCATGGAATGCACACCTCCTCCGAAGATTTTACAGTTGAAAGTAGTATGTATCACGCTATCTTTTTTGTTAAGTACGAAGACTCCGGGTCCCCCGAGAAGAGCTTGGGGACTACCGTCCTTTATCTATATGATAAGTGTTCTGCCTATGAATGTGTTGTTTATTATTCCGCCTGGCACCAGGTTCGACCAGTTGGCCCGGAGGCTCGCTGCCTTCTGCTATATGCCGCCTCTTGCAGTCGGACAAGTAGTGTGTCGGCACCAAAAAACTTCTCCTGTCAGAAGCCATAGCTCGCAGAGCGACTGTACGGTGGGCAGGGGATGCAAAACAATGCCCACATGAAAAACGGCTAAGGAAATTGCGCATTTAGCGGGGGCCGGCATCCCGCCTCTTCGGCCGGTTGCCGAGCAGCCAGCTGGCCGGCTTCTGCTTACCTTGCCAACACTCCAAATGGCTAAGTACTTGCCTTCCTGTAAATAGCTAAGTACTCAACCCGGCCGCAGTCCATAGAGAGGCTGTCCGGCTGGAAAGAGGATAGCCAAGGGAGGGAGGCAAAGGAAAAAAGCAAGGAGCAGAAAGCAAGAAAAGTTAGAAGCCGGCAAACAAAGCAGAAATTGCGACAAAAGAATATTTACATAGCAAAAGGCCATTGGCCAGCATTCAACAGAGTTTGATATACACCCCGCGGGTGGAATTGTGCAAAATTAAACAATGTTCGATTGAGACTAATAAACAGGAAAAGTAAAGACAACACCCTAAGGAGCAGCAGAGGGTTCCGGGTGAAAGGCGGAGTCGGGAACGCCGGTCGGAGGAGCACGCGGCTGGACAGAAGAGTCGGCAGCGCCAGATGGTGGAACGGGTGGCAGGTCAGTCTCGGCCTGGTCGCCTACAGCAGCAGTCGGCGCATTTGAGCACGGATCGTTGCTCGAGGCGCGGTCAGGTTTAGGCTGGCCATCCGCCCCGACCTCCGGCGCATCCTCCTTGCTTTCCTTGTCCTCCGCCTCCTCCCCCTCGTTGCTGGAGTCGATCACCTCGGCTGAGTCCTCGCCGTCCTACGGGTTCAGTCCGAGCCACTCCAGTGGGGCCTCGGCGCCCTCTTCAACCACCTCCGGGATGAAGACGCTGGTGTCGATGTAGTCAGCAATTGCCGCTGCCCTACTGACAAGGTCGCCTTCCACCGCCACCAGCTCCTCCTGCGCCTCCAAGCGAAACATGGTCAGCTGGGCTAAATCCAGCCCAGGGTACCACGCCTTGACGAACTCCAGGGCCCGGCGTGCTCCAGCCCGGGCCGCGGAGCCCTTCCAGGCTTCCAGGTGGCCAGCCGCCACTTCCAGCCAGTCGGCAGTCTGATGCGAGTGTGCGGAGCCTGTATGCCTGGCCAGAGGGCGGAGATCGCCTGGGCCCCGACGCGCTGAAGACGGTGCAACATCTCATGGGCCGTCCAAAGGCGGGCCTGGATGCTGAGGAGCTGCTTGTTGAGGGTCCTGGGGGCGTCAGTGGCAATCTGCACGCCTTCCGCCCTCCGCTCCTGGTGTTGGGCCTCGATGATCTGGTTCGCAGTGACGGAGTGGCCTGGGTAGAAGTCTGTTTGAATGAAGTGCAAGAAAGCCAAAGGTTAGAAGCCAGCAGTCGGCTTGAATAAGAGCCGATGACTCAAAGCAAGAAAGAAATAAGAAGAGGCCTACCGTCGACCAAGTCCTAAATGCTGCTGAAGCAGTCAGTAAGCTGCGCCTCCTTGTCGTCCCAGGCAGAGCGCTCAATCTTGAACTCGACGAGGAGGTCAGTCTCCTTGGTCTTCGCCTCCTTCTGAGCCGTCTTGAGACGCTACGTCTGCTCCGCGAGCTACGTGACCAGTCGGTCACGCTCCTCGGCCAACTTGCTGCATTTCGCCTCCTTACCGCGCAACGCGGTGTTGGCTTCGCCCAGCTGCTGCTGCAAGGCGGAGTTGGCTTCTGCGAAGAGAAAAGAAGTAAGAACATCAACACTTAGCAGGGAAGGGATGCAGTTGCCAAGGAGATCCGGCCCGACTGCTCAGCAGTCGGCCTGAATCTCGGGGACTACAGCCCGCAGGTGCGCTATCGCGCTCCCGCAGAGAAAGAATTTATCAACAATCAACAAGAAAAATACGGTTGCTGGGAAGCTCTGGCCCGACGGCTCAGTAGTCGGCCCGAATCTTGCGGGCTACAGCCCGCGGGTGCGCCAGCGCGCCCCCGCGAAGAAAGAAAGATAAGACTTACTCTGGCTCTCCAACAAGTTGGCGGTCTGCTTCTCTAGCTCCCGGACTCCAGAGTTGAATGTGGTCGCACGAAGGTTGTGATAATCCTACAATAGGGATGCCAGATGAAGTTAGCATTCGATGCTTGCAAGTTAAAGTTCTGGACCGCCTGCTCAGCAGCCGGCCCGAAACTTGGGGACTACACCCCGTGGGCATGCTGGCGCGCCCCCACCAAGAAACAAGAAGATCAAAAACAAAAAAGAAGTAAGAAACTTACTCGGATGGCTGCCCGCGAATCCAGGAACGCCTCATTGGATCTCTTTAGGGCTTCGGCTTCAGCCCAGAGCTTGGCCTGGACGTCGAGGGCCACATGGTTCAAGGCTCCCGTCCCGCCTCCGCATACCCAGCCGGCGGGCGCGGCACTGGTCGCCTCAGTGTCGAGGACAGACGAACTCGCGGCACCGGCCTCCAGCGACCGCGGTGCCGAGGTCGCCTTCGCAAGCCGGCGGTGCGTGGGTGTGCGGACCTCAGGAGTCGGGCTCGTCACCACCTTGTTCCCGGCTTGTGGCACTGGCGGGGCGGCCGGCTGCCCATCTTGCGACCTCCGCCGGTCGGCGGTGGAGAAGGCACGATGATGTCCGGCATGGCCACGTCGCCGCCCTCCCTCTCCATAACCGGCTGCTCATCGCCGGCTCCCCCAGTCGTCACCACAAACTCTGGCGGAGGTGGCGTAGTGTTCAGGGGAGTCACGAGCAGCAGTCCTAGCGGCGCGCGGCCTATGCAAGCTGCTCCTTCGCCGCGGCGTCAGCCTCCGCCTGCGCTAGCTTCCTCGCTGCAGATGCCGCCGCCTTGTCAGCCTCCGCCTTCTCCAGGCGGACGGCTTCCAGCTCCTCGCGCACCCCCCACGCGTTTCGCTCCTGCGCCTCCTGGAGGTCAGCGGCTGGATCGATTCGTCGGGTGGTGGTGGAGGTCTCCGCCGACCTGATGACCAAGGCGGCGGCCGACTTTTCGAGGGTGAGCGGGGCCCTGATAAGAAAGCAAGATAAAGAAGTTTAGACCGGATCAACAAGAAAGTGGAAGCATAAGAGGAATACTTACGCTGACACCATGATCGGCACCTACGGCTGCCTCTGGTACTTGGCCACCTTCGTCGTGGCCTCTTTCCGCCTGGTCACCGCGGCCGGGTTCTTGGGCTTCTTCGCCGTGCTGCTGAACAAGGCGGCGCCCTTTTTCCGCTTGCGCTTGCTGCCTCGAGCAGACGTCCCGGCGGAGGGGCCTGCGCCGGTGTTAGCGGTGCTCCGGGCAGGGCGCGAATCGTCTTCGTCGTCGTCGTCGGGCTAGGTCTCCACGCCGCCCCCTTCTTCAGAGCCGCCTGCTCCATCGGCGCCGCCTACGGCGTCGTCCTCAAAGGTGGCTGCCCCCAAGTCGGGGTCGTCCACATCGCTCACCTCCTGGTCAGGCTGGTAGTCACCACTCGGCCCTACAATGGCGGCCGTCGCCGTAGACATGTAGATCTACGCTCCAGAGAAGGAACCACTTCATATCAAGATCAATACTAGAGAAAGAACTAAAAAGCAGAGGCTAAGAGACTTACGGCAGGCGGTGGGTCGTCGCAAGAGTACGACCACTTCCCGAATCGCCAGGATCCCTCCGACACTTTGAGGTTGGAGATCTCCTTCACCATCCTCGCAACCTCGGCAGTCGGCATCTCCTTCGTGCACATCCTGCTCGGGTCGCGGTACCCGCTCATCCGACAGATCATATGAGGACGGCTTTGGAGCTGGAGAACCCGACACTCGACGAAGGCGATCAGCAGGTCGGACGCCACGAGACCCTCCGACTCCTGGAGCACCCAGAGCCGGCCGATGGCAGCAGCCGCGTCTGCCGACACAGGATTCGGCTTGTAGCCCCAGTTGGGCCGAAGCCCAACAAGGGGGCCGACCTCATAGGCCGGCAGGTTGATGAAGTCGACTACCGGGTCGACATTGTCAACGTAGAAGTAAGATTGCTGCCACTGTTTCACCGACTGTGACAGCTTGATGACCGGGAAGGCGTTCCTCTTCGCCGGCCAGCGCACGGCAAAGTAGGCGCCGCACTCAGCTGCCGTCTCCTTGGCGGAGGTGCCCAGCTTGCCATAGAAGAAAGCTCCCCACAACTCCATGGTGGGGCGGATGCCGAGTAGCCCCCGCACGCCGTGACAAAGGCGGACAGCAGCATCACGGTGTTGGGCGTCATGTGGTGCGGTGGGATGTGGTTGAAGTCCATGAACGAGCGGAGGAACCCGCTCTCCGGGAGGCCCAAGCCGCGGAGGAAGTGCGAGCGGAAGACGACCCGCTCATCCCCCTGTGGCGCCGATGAGATCTCCTCCCGCGGCGGCACCCGCACCTTGACGAATGCCGCGTTGGGCATCCGGCGCGTGTCCCGGAGGAAGGTGAGGTGATCCTTGTCACCGTCGAGCCGTCCCAGTCGCCACTCTTCTCGCGCACCATGGCATCCGAACGGAGCTGCGTGGGATGGAGTGGCTCGACGACGGTGAGCTGCGACAGCGCTGCAATGGGCGCTAAGCAGTAACAGCAGAGAGGGAGGAGGAAGAAAGTGTGGGGAGGAGGGCGCGCGTGCTCTGCCGCTCCCCTGCCTCCCCCCATTTATATCCCTTGGGCTGTGAAGCCGAGGGGGCGGGATGTGGGATCGTGGGATTAACTGCACCCATGACCCCACGACCCCCCGATTATTGCGCAGAGTTACTGCGCACTAACTCTTGCAGGAATCGCAACCGCCCGCCTCGGCCGCAGCGGATCTGCCTGCGTGCCGAGGCTCGGGCGTGGCGGGCCCGGCCTACTGTCACGTCCCATCAGGAGCGTGGGGTGGCAGGCTAGCCGGGCTGACGTGCGCTGTGTGGCATGCTCCTGGCGGGCGACGGGCCTGGGAAGCTTAGCAGGCACGCCACCTGTTTCCCGCCTTGAGGTTCGAAATTGGCGGATGAGCCCGCCTTGTCAAATCAACTCCAGCAGTCGGCGCGTCACAAGGCGGACCGAGCGCTCGTCCGGAGTGCGGCAAAGGGGAAGCTGCTAAGACTTCACAACCCAACGGCCGCAATGCCTCACCAGCTTCGGGCACTACTGTCGGAGTAATGGGCCACGGGTAGCCTCACCCAAGTCCCTGAACCTTTCAAGACTTTGGGCCGGCGTCACCCACGAAACCTCAGAATGAAGCGCCGCCCTTCGGTGGCTGGCTGGCTCAAGGGCCGGCTTCCCGAAGAAGGCTACGCAACAGCAAACGGCACGAAGACCGGTCGGCTGCTAGCAGACGGCCTTCGGAGAGGCCGGCGTCTAGCAGGTGGCCATCCCGCGCCCTCAAAGTCTGCGCCCCTCATCAAGAGGACAAGACAGGGTGAGGCTATAGTGTAGTCCCTCACCACCGAATAACGGACTTGGCATGGCTATAGTGCCCCATACAGGCGGAGATCTCCGTACGGCGCATCACTATCACCACTCCCCCCTTGACGTCACTCCTGACAGGAGGAGCCATGTTCCCCATGACGACCTATCGGTACGGCCTGTAGGCGGCCGGCCCTACCAGGCAGCGAGAGCCCTGAAGACGGCAGAAGCCAGACCAGCCGTGCCTGAGGGAGGCCGGTCTCCAGCAGGCGACCAGTTCCTCCCTCGAGGCCTGCGCCCCATTAACGAGATAAGACATGGTGTGGCTACAGTGGTCTCTCACAAGGCGGCGGGACTGTAGCCACACTCCACTGACCAAGCCTACATCATTAGCAACATGGCTACAGTGATCAGCCACCAACCAGACCCGCCAGCGGCGGTAGCGGCCTGTCGGCTCCATACCAGACCAGTCGGCGCGTGTTGGTGTCAAAACCGGCGGATCTCTGGTAGGGGGTCCCGAACTTTACATCTAAGGCTAATGGTAACAGGAGACAGGGGACACGATGTTTTACCCAGGTTCGGGCCCTCTCGATGGAGGTAATACCCTACTTCCTTCTTGATTGATCTTGATGATATGAGTATTACAATAGTTGATCTACTACGAGATCATAGAGGCTAAACCCTAGAAGCTAGCCTATGATTATGATTGTTGTTGTCCTACGGAATAAACCCTCCAGTTTATATAGACACCGGAGGGGGCTAGGGTTACATAGAGTCAGTTACAGAGAAGGAGATCTACATATCCGAATTGCCAAGCTTGCCTTCCACACAAAGGAGAGTCCCATCTAGACATGGGACGAAGTCTTCAATCTTGTATCTTCATAGTCCAACAGTCCGGCCAAAGTATATAGTTTGGCTGTCCGAGGACCCCTTAATCTAGGACTCCCTCAGTAGCCCCTGAACCAGGCTTCAATCACGATGAGTCCGGCGCGTCAATTGTCTTCGGCATTGCAAAGCAGGTTCCTTCTCCGAATACTCCATAGAAAATTTCGAACACGGGAATCGTGTCCGGCTCTGCAAAACAAAATCCACATACCACTGTAGAGAGTACAATATTCCACAAATCTAATCTGCTGACAGCTTTTCATAGCGTGACGTCACCCCACAGCCTCATATTTACTCAAACCGTTTTTCATAGCTAGCCACCGCACATATCGCGAGGCGGTTTTATCGGCACGTCTTGTCGAAGCAGAGATCATGTCCCCTTATCACGGGATTCTCATCAATACGGACGTGGGTAACCCAATCGTGCCATCAAATGTGGCACTTGGGGAATAAGCGACTTTAACGGGCAAGTGGGGAGGCGCAGGATTCTTGCTTCCTTTATAAGGGGATAAGAACTCTCTCTTTCACCCACGCTTCTTCCTTTGTGCATCCATCCCTTCTCGCTCAAGCCCTAGCGCTCAAGCGTCCGCCTTCTCCATCAAAAAGGTTTCCCAAAAATGTCCGAATCCGGAGTAGGAGGCAAGTGGATGGCCTCTACCGTCCGGGAGAAGGATATTAAAAAGCTTCGGGGGGCAGGGTATTTGGCCAAAAGAATCAGCCACCGTCTTCCGACGGTGGGACAAATCGTCCCCACCCCGGAACCCCATGAGAGGGTGGTATTTCTCCCTCATTTTGTCCGCGGGCTAGGGTTTCCCCTTCACCCATTTGTTCGCGGCATCATGTAATATTATGGGATTGAATTTCATGATCTATCTCCCAATTCTTTCCTCAATATCTCGACATTCATCATCGTTGAAGAGATCGAGATGAAGGTTTTAGCATCCAACATGTCCTCGTCGAAGGCTCGATGCGCATAGTTGCCACCGTCACCGTTCACCGAAGGGTTGTTCGGCAGTGGATCAACAATGTATCCAACTCCCTCAAAAAGGTAGAGATGAGGGTCATCGGTCTCGACACAGAGTACACGGAGCGTGCCCCTGGGAAGATCCAGCGCGCCGCCGTCCTTCAGCTATGCCTCGAAGATGATGTTTTGGTGTACCACATCATACACTCGCCCTCCATACCAGGTGAGCATCACGATTTCTTGTCTCGGGAGGACGTATACTTCTGTGGGGCAGACATCGAAGGGGACAAACAGAAGCTGGAGCCGTACAACCTTGATTTGAAAAGCATCGTTGACCTACAAACCAGAATCAAAATTCCTGTAGAAGATTGTGCTAAACAGACACCATCCCTATTCGACATAGCAAATTTTGTGCTCAGTACAAATCTTCAGAAGGTTGACGAGACGGTGGCATTAAGGTCGTCTGGATGGGAGAATTATCCCTTGACATACGAGCGGATAAAATGTGCTGCCCTCGATGGCCGTGTGGGTTTCAATATAGCTGCAAGGTCCAAAGAGCTTGTTGCGAAGCCGTCTCCCACAGAGAATGAGAAGAAGAAGAAGAAGAAGAAGAAGAAGAAGAAGAAGAAGAAGAAGAAGAAGAAGAAGAAGAAGAAGAAGAAGAAGAAGAAGAAGAAGAAGAAGAAGAAAATGCTACACCAGCAGGAGGGCATCATGGATGGATGAACTATTTCCTCTCTTGTAAAAAAATTATTCCCTCTCGGTGTATATTGATATAGGTGGACTATTTCGATGGTGTGCATGTCTTTGGAACAGAGTAGTAGCGTGGGTCCTCTTGACTATAAGGAACTATTTATCAGTATATATAGCTTTCTTTGCTACTCCTTCCAGTGATCGGTATACAGTGCATTTGTCCGTAGACATGACAGCTTGTCCATGGAAGTTCAACTACGGCGACCATCACGTTTCATCTTGCGATTCCCACGACGCCTCTCCAACCCACGACACCATGCCCCCCGACGTGCGCCTCACCACTCTCGGCTGCACCGCCCCTCTGCCTTTGTGTGCCTGACATGTGGGCCACCTAAAATGCGGTGAGCATCAAGTTTCTACCACAGCCACCCGTGATTCCCACGACGCCGCTCGAATCCATGAAACCACATGTCCCCCGACCTGTGGCTCACCCCTCTTGGCCCCACTGCGCCTCTGCCTTCGGGAGCATTACATGTGGACCAGTCACCTATCGGGTCCACATGTTATTGACTCAAAGGTAGGTGTAGTAAGGCGCTGAAGCTCACTCCCGATGCCCCTGAGAGGGAAATGTAACTCCTGCGCCAGGGCTTGTGGTGCTCCCGCAGCACGAACTCGTGCCAAACTCGAGATTTGTTTCTTTACTATACATGCACACAACAATTTAATGGACATTGTAATCTCAACATGTGATGTGGAGCTCTAAATTTGAATATGAAACTTATAAAACAAAAAGATTCAAAACAAATAAACTGGGAGAGAGGGAGTATATCGTAGGATGTGTCCCATACAAAATAAGTCCCCTGGTTTGTCACCGCGAAGATGCGGTTAGAAAGGAGCACAGCGTCTTCCTACTCGTACGGCAACAAATCGGCCGCAGACAGCACGGTGCGCCTTTGACCGCCATGTGCAAGGTTCGTGCTATCTTTTATTCAATCTCACCGTGGTTCCATCGTACCAATTCATGCGGTGGCCCGTTGCATGGCTGATCCCAATGTTGGACAAAGGTTCTACAGGAATGGTGTCACCGTTGTAACTGTTGTGCAAATTGATGTTGGTACCCTCCCGTACATATGCAAGCCAATCTCCACTCGCATCGAGCCTAGCCTGTGAAATAGTGGGCAGGGGGGAATTAGAAAATGGACACGGAAGTAGTCTTTAGAATGCATTTACTACGTGATCAAACTCATCTTACCTGCTCATCGGAGGAAATCCGAGTGCGCCTCGACGTCGGCATCTCAAGGGGCGTCAACTTGCAACTACGGCCACGCCGCGTTGGAGAGACCCCCAAGGAAACATCCTCGTGCATTCAAAGGAACATCAAGATGCATTTGTATGAGTAGTTTATCTTGTGAGAGAAAAGGATGAATGAGGGAAGGCCTCTAGAGATAGAGATGGACACTACTACTACCAATGTGTTGGCCCGTGCGTTGCAATGGATCCAAACTAGTAGAATAATACTTGTTCACGTGCTTGAAATATAAACATTCTAGTTTTGATATACATGTGTCAGCAGACACAACAGCTTGTCCATGGAAGTTGAACCACAGCAACCATCACGTTTCTTGTTTCTACCACCGCCACACCCACACGCGATTCCCACGACGCCGCTCCAACCCACGGCACGACATCCCCCAACGTGGACATGGATCCTCTGACGTGGCTATCACTGCCTTGCCCTGCCTTTCCTTCGCTGACAGGTGGGACCCACGCTTATGGGTCCCACATGTCAGTGACAGAATGGTAGGATTGTTCGTGCCCCTCATCCCTCTCAGCCCCACCGTTCCTCTGCCTTTGTGTGCATGACATGCGGGCCAGCTGAACTGCGGCGACCATCAACTTTCTACCACAGACACACCCGATTGGACGCGGTTTGCCTGCTCCGCTACTGTGCTCCGATCCGTACTCCCGCACCATCGAATTTTCATCCCACGGCTATGACACATTTTGTCCCGGGCATCAATCCTCAGCTGGAGTACTTATGTACTACAGGTAGTACCCGCCGGTGTGGCCATCTACGCCTCGTAACGCCCCGACGCCCAGCTGTGGTACCCTCGCCATGGCCACGCCACCACCGGCCGGTTCGTCTCGAACGAGTGAGTCGCGAACCACACCACCACCATGAGAATGACATGTGGGCCAGCCGCATTTAAGGCCCACATGTCATTGACTCATAGGTCGGGCACTAAGCCACTGAAGTTCGGTCCTGTGAGCCCCGAGAGGAAAATGTAACTCCTGCAGTAGGCCTTGTGGTGCTCCCGCAGTACGATCTCGTGCCAAAAATGGAATTTGTTTCTTACTACTACTAGTACTAGTAGGAAGGTACACGTGCATTGCACGCATGAGATTCTAGTGGTTTGTGCATTATGCTTCTACATGTTGAGTTTTCTGGATTCTAACATGTGGCAAAATTTGGTATAATGTAAGGTTAGGCAAGTTTGATTAACTTAGGTGAGTGTTTGGTTCAAGCCACACCTTAGGCAAGCCACACTGGCCCCACATGACATACACACAAAAAATGTGGCAAGATTCCCTTAGGCTTGCCAACTTGTGGCAAAATTTGGTGGAATGTAAGGTTAGGCAAGTTTGATTAACTTAGGTGACTGTTTGGTTCAAGCCACACCTTAGGCAAGCCACACTGGCCCCACATGACATACACACAAAAAATGTAGCAAGATTCCCTTAGGCTTGCCAACTTGTGGCTCTCATTTTGAAGAACTTATAATAACTTTGCCTGAGCTTAGTTGTGGCAAAGTTAGTCATGAATTAAGTTCAACCATGGAGTCTTCTAGATTATACATGTGGCAGAATCTGGTGGATGATATCCAATGGCCAGTAGTGCTCGGATTTCCCATCTTTGTACCGTCGGATTGGCTTCATCCAACAACCAACTTTCGAAGTTTTTCACACACTATATAGGGGGTATAGATATAGATGTGTCGGTCCGTTGCAATGGATCCAAAGTATATCTATTTAGTGGAGTGCACTCTAAACACATTATCTATTTATTTTTCTCTAACCTTCCGTAGCCATGCAACCAAGCCACATAAGCTTCATGGGTGCCCCCACATCATATTATTCATACTACGTTGATTGAAAAAAGATAAATCACCCAAAACAAGATCTTCCCGTTTTTTTGTTCCTACGATGTTGTGCCGTGCACGTATCTACTAGTTGTATAGTGGTAGTACTAGTAATATAATAGTATTAGGAGTACAAACTTGGTAGGAGTGGTGAGGGAGTCCTGGACTAGGGGGTGTCCGGATGGCCGGACTATCATCATCGGCCGGACTCCAAGACTATGAAGATACAAGATTGAAGACTTCGTCCCGTGTCCGGATGGGACTTTCCTTGGCGTGGAACGCAAGCTTGGTAATACGGATATGTAGATCTCCTACCATTGTAACCGACTCTGTGTAACCCTAACCCTCTCCGGTGTCTGTATAAACTGGAGGGTTTTAGTCCGTAGGACGAACAACCATTACAACAATCATACCATAGGCTAGCTTCTAGGGTTTAGCCTCCTTGATCTCGTGGTAGATCCACTCTTGTACTACCCATATCATCAATATCAATCAAGCAGGAGTAGGGTTTTACCTCCATCAAGAGGGCCCGAACCTGGGTAAAAACATCGTGTCCCTTGTCTCCTGTTACCATCCTCCTAGGCGCACAGTTCGGGACCCCTACCCGAGATCCGCCGGTTTTGACACCGACATTGGTGCTTTCACTGAGAGTTCCTGTGTGTCGTCACCGATAGGCTTGATGGCTCCTTCAATCATCAACGACAACGCAGTCCAGGGTGAGACTTTTCTCCCCGGACAGATCTTCTTGTTCGGCGGCTTTGCACTACGGGCCAATTCGCTTGGCCATCTGCAGCAGATTGAAAGCTACGCCCCTGGCGATCAGCTCAGATTTGGAAGCTTAAACTTCATGGCTAACATTCGCAGAGACTTGATCTTCGACGGATTCGAGCCACAACCGAGCACGCCACACTGTCACGATGGGCATGATTTAGCTCTGCTGCCGGACAGTGCCCTGGAGGCCGCACATGAGTCTGCTCCGACCCTTGATTCGGAGCCGACCGCGCAGATCAAGGACGGGTGGCTAGACACGGTCTCGGGGGCAGCAACCTCTACGGCGATGGAGCCGAATACTGACCCTGTCCCTAGTAAAGCTCGTGACTCCAAGGTGCCGGACTCCTTGCCGGACTCCGAACCTCCTGCGCCCTTACCAATCGAATCCGATTGGGCGCCAATCATGGAGTTCACCGCCGCGGACATCTTTCAGCACTCACCCTTTGGCGATATCCTGAATTCGCTAAAGTATCTCTCGTTATCAGGAGAGCCCTGGCCGGACTGCGGCCAGGACGGTTGGGATGCGGACGATGAAGAAATTCAAAACCCACCCACCACCCACTTTGTAGCCACTGTCGATGATCTAACCGACATGCTAGACTACGACTCTGAAGACATCGACGGTATAGACGACGATGCCGGAGACGACCAAGAACCAGCGCCTACGGGGCACTGGAAGACCACCTCATCATACAACATATACATGGTGGACATCCCAAAGGATGGATATGGCGAAGAAGCAGCGGAGGCTGATTCCTCCAAGAAATAGCCCAAGCGCCGGCGTCAGCGGCGCCGCTCTAAATCCCGCCACAGCAAGAATAGAGATTCCGGCACCGAAGATAATAACACCCCAGAGAGTGCCGAAGACAACCCCCTCCAGCAAGATTCAGCACAGGAGGACGGAGAAGCCAGCCCTCACGAGAGAGCCGCAGACGAAGAGGTAGAGGATGATAATTACATGCCTCCCTTCGGAGACGAGGCAAGCCTCAACGACGACGAATTCGTCGTGCCCGAGGATCCCGTCGAACAAGAGCGTTTTAAATGCAGGCTTATGGCCACGGAAAACAGCCTAAAGAAGAAGCAGCAACAGCTTCGAGCTGATCAAGACCTGATGGCCGACAGATGGACCGAAGTCCTCGCGGCCGAAGAGCACGAACTCGAACGCCCCTCCAAAAGCTACCCAAAACGCAAGTTGCTCCCCCGATTAGAGGAGGAGGCATATAAACCTTCATCACCAGCGCACAATACGGCAGACCGACCACCTCGTGGCCGCGACAGAGAGGCATCTAGGCCCTCCACCAGGACCGTACCCCGGCACCGCTCTAAAAGTACGAAGCCACGGGGGAATGCGCCGGACTTGCGAGACATATTGGAGGACAAGGCAAGACAATCAAGATCTATCTACGGATCACGTGGGCGCCCCACGATGCGCGACGACTACCGTCACGCCGGATACAGCAACTCCGGCCGGGCCGAACACAGTAGACAAAGCTCGCTTGAGCTACGTCGTGATATTGCCCAATATAGAGGCGCCGCACACCCACTATGCTTCACAGATGAAGTAACGGATCATCAAATCCCTGAAGGGTTTAAACCCGTGAATATTGAATCCTACGATGGCACAACAGACCCCGCGGTTTGGATCGAAGACTATCTCCTTCATATCCACATGGCCCGCGGTGACGATCTTCACGCCATCAAATATCTCCCACTCAAGCTTAAAGGACCAGCTCGGCATTGGCTTAACAGCTTGCCAGCAGAGTCAACTGGGTGTTGGGAGGACCTGGAATCCGCATTCCTCGACAACTTCCAGGGCACATATGTGCGACCACCAGACACCGATGACCTAAGCCACATAATTCAGCAGCCAGACGAATCGGCCAGACAGTTCTGGACATGGTTCTTAACAAAGAAAAATCAAATCGTCGACTGTCCGGATGCAGAGGCCCTCGCAGCCTTCAAACATAACATCCGCGACAAGTGGCTGGCCCAGCACCTCGGACAGGAAAAGCCGAAATCCATGGCAGCCTTCACATCACTCATGACCCGCTTCTGTGTGGGGGAGGACAGCTGGCTAGCCCGCAGTAACGACCTCAGCAAAAATTCAGGCAGTCCGGATACCAAGGACCGCAATGGCAGGTCGCGTCGAAACAAAAACAAACGCCGTGTTAACGGCGATAACACTGAGGATACGGCAGTCAACGCCAGATTCAGAGGCTCCAAACCTGGTCAGCGGAAAAAGCCATTGAAAAGAACTACTCCGGGTCCGTCCAATTTGGACCGAATACTCGACCGCTCGTGCCAGATACACGGCACCCCCGAAAAGCCAGCCAATCACACCAGCAGGGATTGTTGGGTATTCAAGCAGGTAGGCAAGTTAATCGCCGAAA
The DNA here is from genome assembly GCF_002162155.2 of Triticum dicoccoides. NCBI lineage: Eukaryota > Viridiplantae > Streptophyta > Magnoliopsida > Poales > Poaceae > Triticum > Triticum dicoccoides. Next base: position 201,303,427 of record NC_041385.1, read on the forward strand.
ACAATGACAAGGGGCTGCATAGCAATGACGAGGAAGAGACCCGGCCGCCAAACAATAGAGGACAGAAGGGTTTCCCCCCACAAGTGCGGACGGTAAACATGATATACGCAACCCATATACCCAAGAGGGAGCGGAAGCGTGCACTTAGGGATGTATATGCGATGGAGACAGTCGCCCCAAAGTTCAATCCACGGTCCTCTTGCCCGATCACTTTTGATCGAAGGGACCACCCCACCAGCATCCGTCATGGCAGATTCGCCGCATTGGTTTTAGACCCAATCGTCGATGGATTTCACCTCACCAGAGTCCTGATGGACGGCGGCAGCAGCCTGAACCTGCTTTATGAGGACACAGTGCGCAAGATGGGCATAGACCCGTCACGGATTAAACCTACAAAGACGACCTTCAAAGGCGTCATACCAGGTGTAGAGGCCAATTGTACAGGCTCAGTCACACTGGAAGTGGTCTTCGGATCCCTGGATAACTTCCAAAGCGAGGAGTTAATCTTCGACATAGTCCCGTTCCGCAGCGGCTATCACGCCTTGCTCGGACGGACCGCGTTTGCAAAATTCAACGCGGTGCCGCATTACGCATATCTTAAGCTCAAGATGCCAGGCCCTCGAGGAGTCATCACGGTCAACGGAAACACTGAACGCTCCCTCCGAACGGAGGAACACACAGCCGCTCTCGCGGCAGAAGTACAGAGCAGCCTCTTAAGGCAATTTTTGAGTCTAGCCGTTAAGCGACCGGACGCGGCCAAACACGCCCGGGGTAACATACAACAAGACCACATGGCACGTTTCGAGCACGCGTAGTAATACGGCCCCAACCCCAGCACTTGCATAATTGCAAGACCAGTCCCTCGCGTACATCATTACGCTCTGGAGATACCATGGGCATAGGGGAAGGGGCACGACCACGACAGGCCTAGAGTGCGGCTCAACCACACCAGGGGATCCCAAGTGTGTCTCTCTTTTTCTTTTTTCCTTTTTCTTACCCACAGGACTCCGTTCACCAGAGGCCCTGTCCAGCAGTAAACCTGCCGAACTCACGATGCAACAGCCAGGGAAGGAGAAAGGCCACGACGAACACTCAGGTGGTCTCCATTACAAGCATTAAATCAGTTTAATACACCATCCCGCAGCCTACCCCTGGAGGGGGACATGTTTAATAGTCCAATACCTTGCTTGCCGCACTATTTGTATCATTCTGCATTCATGGCAGTATTTCTGGAATAAACAATGCATCAATTTTCTGCTTATAATTGCATTACTTTCTTATATATGTTCGCTTATGACATGTTGCACCCGTACACTTTGGTACGGCCGAATACACCAGGGGCTTAAGTTCCCCGCATTATGGTGTGATAAGTCCGAACACTTTCACAAGTACGGCACCCCGAATTTATAGCATTATATGCATCGGCTCCTAATCATGTCTTGGGTCAATAGTTGGGTTTGCCCGGCTCCCATGTTTTGGTACCTTACATTCCGTTTTATCGGCTAAGGTAGCACTGGGAGAACCACTGCGATTGCGCCCCGGTTGAGCTGGGCAAGCGCCTCGGTGGAGAAAGCTAAAACTGACCGTCATGATAAGGTGAGAGCTGGTCGCTGTTCGAGAGGTCTTTTCGAGTCCCTAAAGACTTATGCCGCTTAGAGCGAGGAACCGGCTTCGTCCGGCCCAGGCGTGGATAGCGCCCCGAACTCGGTCTTCCGAACACTAGGGGCTTCGCCGAAATTTCAAATTATAGAATTCTATGGCTAAGTGATAGTGTTCAAGCATTATAAGTCCGGTTGCCTCGTTCGTTGTGTTGAGCGCCTCCCTAGATGGACCCAAACATGGGAACAAGAGTGCTCAAGTTTATCCCGAACACCCCAGCACTAGTGGCATGGGGGCTGAAGCCGACGACTTGCCATCTCTCAGATTTGATAAACGGCCGCACAGAAGGTAATATTTTAAATTAATAAGCGTTGCTTAGTGCATATGAACACAGTTTTCAGTGCACAGGATAACATAATGCGATTCTACTCAAATATTACATCCTTGGAGCACTCATCCGCAATCATGCGGGCTCCCTTCAGGACACTCTTATAATACATTTCGGGCGTGCGATACTCCTTGCCCGCCGGTGGTGCGTCCGTCAGAAGCTTCTCAGCGTCCATCCTGCCCCAGTGCACTTTTCCACGGGCAAGGGCCCGACGGGCACCTTCAATGCAGGCACAGTGCTTGACGACTTCCACCCAGGGACACGCATCCACCAGCCGCCGCACCAGGCCGAAGTAGCTCCCAGGCATGGCCTCCTTGGGCCACAGTCGAACTATGAGGCCCTTCATGGCCTGTCCGGCTACCCTGTGGAGCTCGACCAGCTGCTTCAGCTGGTCGCTTAGGGGCACCTGATGTCCGGCCTCAGCGTACTGAGACCAGAAGACCTTCTCCGTCGAGCTCCCCTCCTCGGCCCGGTAGAATGCAGCAGCATCGGACACGCTGCGAGGCAGATCTGCAAACACTCCTAGAGAGCTCCGAATTCGGGTAAGTAACAGGTAATTCACATTCACATGCTTGCTTTGCATGAAAAATGCCTTACCAGCCGCTATTTTCTTCACCGCCTCAATCTCCTGGAGGGCCTTATGGACTTCGGCCTTAGCGGCTTTGGCACTCTCAAGAGCCGATGCAAGCTCGGACTCTCGAGTCTTCGAGTCGCGCTCCAAACTCTCATGCTTTTCCACGAGAGCCTCGAGCTCTTGCTGCACCTCCGCCACCCGCGCCTCCTGCTTCTCTCGCTCAGCCCGTTCCGCGGCCGCATTACGTTCGGCCGCGGACATGGCCTCCTTCAGGGTCGCCACCTCGTTCGTGGCCCCTGAAGTACCCACGTTATCCCTGTTATTTCTCTTGCAACCAAAATCCTTTTCTGTAAGGTACAAATTTAATACGGTGTTACTCACCTTCTTTTTCCTCGAGCTGCTTCTTGGCAAGGCCGAGCTCACTCTCGGACCGCTCGAGGTTCTGCTTTAAAGTATCGACCTCCGCAGTCAGTGCGGCAGAGGTCAGCAGCGCAGCCTGCAATCTCATATTGACATATTTTTTAGACCTCCTGCGTATATCTTTATAAGATCCTCAGTCCGGCTTTTCTTTCCGAACACCGAACCGAGCATCATGGGCTACTGTCTATGCGGTATTATATTACACGTCTTAAAATTCTTACCTCAAAGCCTGTTAGAAGGCTGCTGCAGGCTTCGGTCAGTCCGCTCTTGGCGAGCTGAACCTTCTGAATCACCGCACTCATGACAGTGCGGTGTTCTTCTTTGATGGAAGCGCCGTTGAGCGCCTCCAACAAGTTATCCGGCGCCTCCGGTTGGACGGCGGCCGCTGGTGTCACAGTCTTGCCCTTCTTACGAAGGGGCCGCCTGCCAGACTCCGGAACCACTGCGGGTTCCGGTGCGGAGTCCGGTGCGAAGCCCGGGAGGTTGCCCTATGGCACCTCCGGAGCCTCCCCCTCCTGGTGGGTCCCCTCCTGGGATCCCACCTCTGCGTCATCAGCGTCACGAGGGGTGGAGGTGGTCGGAAGGGAATCCACATCCGACGGAGCCAAGGACCCGCTCAATGAAGCGGGAAGATCGTCCTTGGCCGGACTACAGGTTGTATGCGGCATTAGAAGGACACCACGTGGCAAAAAGAGAAATTATAAATCACCCAGGAATTCGGACACTTACGATCTTGCCAGGGGCTTGGCCCTTGAGGGCCATTCCTTGTCGCCGTCGTCGGCGTTGGCGGAGCAGTCCGGAGAAAGGGTCCGTCCTTTCTTGGACCCTTCGGCCGCCCCCGTTGGGGAGGCCTTCCTCTTCTTCTCTCCCCCCGCTGGGGAAGAGGCCTCTTTCCCCTCCTCCTCGGGGGAGGAGTCCGCCTCGGAGTCATCGGATGATGAGTCCGATATCACTTGGCGCCGGGAACTCCTTCGGGTTCCCGTGGCCTTCTTCTTGGCCTTCTTCTCTGGCACCACGTAAAGGGCCGGAACCAGCAGCCCCGTCAAACGGGTGTCCGCTGGGTCTTCGGGAAGGGGAGCCGGACAGTTAACCTCTCCGGACGTCTTCTGCCAGTCCTGTTAAAGGCATTGGGAGTTTTAGATCCCACATAGAGTCAAACTATGAAAGAAATGAGTGTCCCATAAAGGATAACATAGCTTACCTCGCCGGCCGGGCGCTGCGTGCTGAATCCGTGATCTTCAGTTGCGGATGCGGGGGCTTCTCTGCCCTTGAACAGCACCCTCCAGGCAGCTTGGTACGTCGTGTGGAAGAGCCCGCTCAAGGTCCGGTGCTGTGCCGGATCAAACTCCCACAAATAGAAAGCCCGTTGCTGGCAGGGGAGAATCTGGCGGACGAGCATGACCTGGATCACGTTGACAAGCTTGAGCTTCTTGTTCACCAGGGTCTGGAGACAGGACTGGAGTCCGGTCAGCTCCTCCAAACTACCCTATAGCAAGCCCTTCTCTTTCCAGGAGGTGATCTGCATGGGGGTACCAAATCTGAACTCGGGGGCCGCTGCCCATTTAGGGTCACGCGGCTCGGTGATGTAGAACCACCCCGATTGCCACCCTTTGATGGACTCCACAAAGGAACCCTCGAGCCAAATGATGTTGGGCATTTTGCCCACCATGGCGCCTCCGCACTCCGCTTGGACGCCCTTCACCACCTTCGGCTTGACATTGAAGGTCTTTAGCCACAAGCCGAAGTGGGGCTGGATGCAGAGGAAGGCCTCGCACACGACGATAAACACCAAGATGTTGAGGATGAAGTTTGGCGCCAGATCGTGGAAGTCCAGGCCGTAGTAGTACATGAGCCCCCGGACGAAGGGGTGAAGTGGAAAGCCCAGTCCGCGGAGGAAGTGGGGAAGAAATACGACCCTCTCATGGGGCCTGGGGGTGGGGATGAGCTGCCCCTCGTCGGGCAGCCGGTGCGCGATGTTGCTGGACAGGTATCCGGCGCCGCGCAACTTCTCGATGTGCCCCTCCGTAACGGTGGAGGCCATCCACTTGCCTCCCGCTCCGGACATGGCTGGAGAAGGTTGAGGCGAGATGTGCAGGCTTGGGCGCTGGAGCTCGAGTGCGCGGAGATGGATAGGCAAAGGAGGGAGAAGGCGTAGGTAAAAAGGGTGGATCCTTATCCCCTTATATATGGGTAGACGAAGACTATGCGTCCCCACCGGCCTGGTAAAACTCGCTTATCTCCCAATCGCCACAATCAATGGCACGGTTGGGTTACCCACGTCCGTGTTGATGGGAGTCCCGGAATAAGGGGAACACTATCTCTGCTTCGACAAGACGTGACAAGGAAACCGCTTCGCTAAACGCGCTGAGGTGGTATGATAAAAACGATTCAAGTAAAGACTTGGTAGTGGTGTGATGTCACGCCACAAAATACCTCAGCAGATTGAACTGGTGTGCATATTATTCTCTCTACGGTGGTATGTGGAATTTATTTTACAGAGCTGGACACTATCCTGGTGTTCACGATCTTCTATGAATTATTCGGAGGAGGAACCTGCCTTGCAATGCAGAAGACAATATGCGCGCCGGACTCGTCGTCATTGAAGCCTGGTTCAGGGGCTACTGAGGGAGTCCTGGACTAGGGGGTGTCCGGATGGCCGGACTATCATCATCGGCCGGACTCCAAGACTATGAAGATACAAGATTGAAGACTTCGTCCCGTTTCCAGATGGGACTTTCCTTGGCGTGGAAGGCAAGCTTGGCAATACGGATATGTAGATCTCCTACCATTGTAACCGACTCTGTGTAACCCTAGCCCTCTCCGGTGTCTATATAAACCGGAGGGTTTTAGTCCATAGGACGAACAACCATTACAACAATCATACAATAGGCTAGCTTCTAGGGTTTAGCCTCCTTGATCCCGTGGTAGATCCACTCTTCTACTACCCATATCATCAATATCAATCAAGCAGGAGTAGGGTTTTACCTCCATCGAGAGGGCCCGAACCTGGGTAAAAACATCGTGTCCCTTGTCTCCTGTTACCATCCGCCTAGACGCACAGTTCGGGACCACCTACCCGAGATCCGCCAGTTTTGACACCGACAAGTGGTACTAATACAGAATGCTCCTACTCTATCAACGAGCCCCGTCTGACACAAAATTTCTTGGCTTCCGTACTATAGCTAGATCTTCCCCTTGTTTCTGTTTTCCAACCCGGTGGCGGGCGGGGTGTCGGTTTGCTCAACGGGCGGTCCCACATGAAAGTGAAAATGCTAGGCACAGGGGCGGAGCGACGTGAGGGCCAACACATGCCCTGGTCCGCCCAACCTAGCAGGATTTTCGTAGTTGTGCATCCAGTTTTGAGGCATGGAACGTCAACGCAAGGGTAATTTCTATAGCCTGGCTAGACTGGCACGCCCAACGTTTTGCTTCAAGCTCCGCCACTGCTAGGCAACACGCCTTCCCTAAGCTATGTGTCGTGCCGGACGGGCCGTGTTGTACTCTCGATTCCCGGGCGTGTGGGGGTGCGACGCGAACGTGGCAGGCCTTTTCTTTTACTAGCAATGTGCCCGTGCATTGTGACGGATCAAAAGTAGTAGAATACTAGTATTTGTTCACAAACTTGAAAGAAATCACTATTGTTTTGATATACTCCTAATATGTTACTCCCTCCGTACCTAAATATTTGTTTTTTTTGAGATTTCAAATGGACTATCACATACGGATTATATAGACATAATCTAGTGTTTCTAGCAAGATGCCCGCGCCTTGCACGAAGTTGATGGAAAAGGTAAGAACAACTTATAAATTGACGGATGGAGTACTAGTTACAGTGATGCATATAATTAAGCAAAGGGATCGCACATGTCGGTATTGACTAGAACGAGAATGTAATAGCACAATAAGAATTAAGGCCACGATGATGCAATCGCAGTGGTGGTTACAGAAGGCAAGAAGAAAGATGGATCCACGAACGTACGACCTCCTCCTCCTAAACTTAGTGCGCCGGGCCACCGTCCGGTGGCTATGGAGCGGCGGCTTTTGTGGGGAGGTCGAGGCGCTTCTCAACAAAGGCATCCAAGGCTTCCAGCCGGTTGAGGAAGGCCAACGTCGTAGCGTCCTCACTGGCCTTGTAGATACCTATGTACACGATTTGCTCGTACGCGTGGATGTGTAGGTCGACGAATTCTTGCAGGGCGAGGCACCTCACGGCGAGCGCGACCTCCAGGTGGACATTCTTCATGGCGTCGGCGGGCAGTCGCAGGGCCACCAGTGCTTGAAAGAGGTTCCGGCCATGGAGACCGATTAGGGTGGTAGGCAATGAGGAGCCCGGGCGCGCGGGCTGGAGGAGTACGGTGATGTCATTCACGAGCTTCTTGAGGACGGTGAACTTGTTGCTGGTGGCAATGATCATCTGGTCCAACTGATAGTCGTAGTTGGCGTTGACGGCGGCCATCCACCAGCCGGTCTCCAACACTGTCTGGAGACGATCCTCGGCTCCATGCCGCAGGCCGGCGTCGTGGACCATCTGGCGCAGCCGCTGGCCGCTCACGCGCTTCGCCGCCATGGGTCTGGAGCGAGCTCTTTTGCGCTTTGTGTAGGTGCTTAGGCAAGTGCTTAGGTGCGTACGATGTGGTAGATGCATTGGAATGGAGGAGGGGCGCCTTTATATGAGGGCAATGAGGGCAAACTGCGTTGCATTCACATCGTGCAGCCTCTTTTCCCGGTCCTCCTCCCATTACTTCCCTCATGCATTAATTGAAGGAGGATGCATTGGCCATTCAACATATCGGGAACCGCTACTCCCTCCCTCGTCTGCATTAAAGGCGTATCGGGAACTGCGCCGCCCGCTGTCAAATCGAATACTCCCTCCATCTAGGTGAGTATTATAAGTCATCTTACGAAAACCAAATACTAGTAAGACTAGCCACCATGGGAGTAACTTCAGCAGTAACATCGAGTCCAACTCAGCAAATTTGCTTATGTGGCAGTGAGTTAATGAGGAGAGAGGTAGTTAACATCACATGTCCCAATGCAATATGAGTCTATAACCTAATAAATGAAGCTTTGCATGTTACCACACTTATGTTACTACTACCTCTGTCCGGGTTTATTCATCCCCATTGTATTTCGTGCCAAATTTTGACCATAGATTAAACTAAGAAAATGTTCACGCATGTCACCAAACATTATATTTTTCAAAACTATGTTCAAAGACGAATCCAATGAGATAATTTTTCTTGACATGCATTAACATTTTGTTAGTTAAATCTTTAGTCAAAATTTGGCACAAACTACAAAAGGGACCTATAAACCAGGACGGAGGTAGTACCCACTATGAAGGTAGTAACATAGTCTAGGGATATGTGTATGTTACTAGTGTATGTTACTCACCATTGTGGCTAGTCTAACACATAGGCGTGGTGCATTAACTCTCACGTTGTTTCTTATTTTTTGACATAAATAGAGGAATCAACCAAGAAGAGATGTGGGGCTTGTATGCTCTTAATGACTTGAGACTATCAAACATGACATGCAGTGGTCAGTTCATTGCACAAGAACAAATACAACCCACGTCAGCACACACGCACCTTATAGCATCACATCCAATGGCTATAAAAGATGAATGATACCAAATTATATCTCATCTAGATGAGTTCTAGCAAAACTGCATTAATAATACTTAGTACTCCTGCGCCATGTATCATATAAGTATCATGTAGTACTTTATTTATTGCCATGTATGACACATAGTTCACGAGCGCTCTCTATATGTACCACCTTTTTTTTTAATTTCAAGTTTTGCTCCATGGCGCAATCCATCGATACTACTACTGTACAAAAGTGGAGTATATACATTTTTTAAAAGGCTAGAGGGCGGGGCAGTCTAGCTCGGTCTGTTTCACGAGAGGCGAGGGACTTTGTGATTTGACGGCTCATTAATGCTGTCAAATCGAATAGTACTGCGCCGGCCGCTGCACGCCCGACGCCTCCATTAAACCCCTCCGTTAAACCCGCATGCGAACCGACAATCCTACTCTGGCCACACGTCCGTTCATGAGCAGGCCGGAATTAAACGCAACACCGGCCGACCTCCTCCCGTCCGCCCTCAGTTTAAACGAGGCCAGATGCTGGCCAAGCTCCTACCGTCCGCTCTCTTTTTACACGAGGCCAGATAGACAGCGGGCAAGAATCGCACCCCTCCGCCGCTCCCCCATCTCCTCCTTCACCATTTTCTCCACCCTTCCGATGGCTTCCGATGAGCCGTTCTCCGACATATTACCCGGCTGGGTGGCGCACCGAGCCCTCCAGATACGGGCGAGGCCGCTCGGTGCTTCACCAACCTCGCTTGGCCCGACGGAGCCAGTTGCCGCCCCAAGCAGGCGCGTGGTTTAGCAACTTGCCGCTCCAGTTCAGCTCGATGAGGAGTGGCGAGTTGCTCCACGCCGACACAGCGGCGAGCACGCCGGTACGGGCGTCGTCGCTGCCGCATCGTACCGTGCCACCAGTGTCTCTGGTGGCCGCGCCTCCCGTGTCTGTGGGCACGCCTCCCGTGCCTGCGGCAACGCCATGCAGGCATAGACAGAAGCAGGGTGTGTGGAGAGCGACCAGTCGGTGTCCAGCTTCTCCCTGTCCGCCGCCATCATCGAGGAGAAGTAGAACACAGGAGGCCGCCGCCACTTGGGACCCATGAAGGCCACCGCCGAGGCGACGACCGCAGATTCAGGTGGTTTCTTTGCTGCTTCGTCTCTTCCGAGGACCTTCATCGACCCCGCAAGTGTCTGACAGACATGAGGAAGACAAAGGGATCCGCGGGCGGCCATTTAGAACTAAAATAAGTCTAGATATATCCATTTCTAGGACAAGTATTTCTGGACGCAGGGAGTATTAATTATACAAGAGAGCCGGATTGGCACCTCTTAGTTCATGTAAATGTAATGAAATCCATCATGTTTATATGAAGACCTGGCTTTTTTATACGAAATCCTTCATGCTTATATGAAATTAGTCCATGTTTGCATGAATTTCATCTGGTTGGTTAGAGTTGTAAAAATGTATGCCGCTGGTGTTTGATGTCGTCCTCCGCGGACGGAAGCGGGAGGAAATTTGCCGGCTACCGTTGGAGATGCTCTTTATGCTGGAAATAATAGAGTGACATCCAATTCATTTGAGTTAATTGCCTGTATGATTGTCCCTCTATAAAAAGTTAATTGCATGTACAGTGTACACGTGACTTGCGGGGTGGCTACAGCTTCGTACAGAAAGTTAAAAAGAAACAATCCATCCTTAATATTCTAAGTACTCTATGGGTTCCACTATCAGTACAGTAGCGAAAGAAGTATATATTAAATAAGTAGAGTAATATATAATATACAAATCTAAAGTTAAAAGACAGAATTCGAACTCATGCCATCGCGTTGCGAGTATCCGATGCTAAACAGCCCAGCACATTTTTGTTCTAGACCACGTTGGAGATATATCTCCATGTCTACTCTTATATATACTCCATTCGTTCCTAAATATTTGTCTTTTTCAGATTTCAAATGGACTACCACATACGGATGTGTATGTAGACATATTTTAGAGTGTAGATTCACTCATTTTGCTACGCATGTCTTTTCAGGAAGGGGTCAGATTTGTCGTTGATTTATTTATGAGGTATCCAGATGGCACTGCACCGCCAAGAAAAGAGGGTAATATCAAAATTATGGACTACTTTTTTGAGTATGTTGGTAAGGTCTGGTCATAGTCACTTGTTGAAATCTCTAAAAAGACAAATACTCCCTCCGTCCGGAAATACTTGTCATCAAAATGGATAAAAGAAAATGTGTCTAGACGTATTTTAGTTTTAAATACATCTATTTTTATCCATTTTGATGACAAGTATTTTCGGACGGAGGGAGTAGAAAACAGAGTTGGTGATGATGGTGTGCGTGCCATCCTGCAATATAGGCCGTCAGATTTATATCTAACGGATAGGAAAGAAACTATGGCAATTTTGCAAAAATATACCCACACGTCTCTCCACGTTCACAAATAAGGCCTTCCCTCGTTCTTCCTTTTCTCTCATAAGATAAACTACTCATACAAATGCATCTTGATGTTCCGTGCAACGCACGGGAAGCTAGCTAATTTCTTTTAAAGTAGTTGCTGCGATAATTGGGTTGAAGTGATATGTTTTATGTCTGCCCCAAATGATTTCAGATTCACTAGTACTCCCTCCGTTCCAAAATAGATGACCCAACTTCATACTAAAGTTAGTACAAAGTTGAGTCATCTATTTTGGAATGGAGGGAGTAGTAACAAAGAAAAGGTTGCCTTGTTAATTAACAGAAAATAGGGTGAAAACTATCACATGAGGCAGGAAAAAACAAGGCACACTGGGTTCAACGTCATCGTCACTACAATTGTGCGTGGGCGAGAAGTCTACATATCGACGGGGCTACCGAGCGAGGCACCGAGACACAATGTTTGAGAGAAAAACCAATTGACAGATTATGATTAGATCAATTTGTCACCCTTCTGTTGTCATTGTTGGGGGGGGGAGGGAGAGAAAGACGTATCGAGAGTGTGCGCGGTAGGCACAGAGGCACAACTAGCGAGTGTGTGTGTGTGTGTGTTTGAAAGAGGAGTCGATAGATTATTATCAAGATAGACGTGCCACCCTACTCCTTCAGTGCCGAGTAGTGTGTGTGTGTGTGTGTGTGTGTGTGTGTGTGTGTATGTTTGAGAGAGAATCCAGTCGATAGATTAGTATCAAGATCGAGGTGTCACCCTACTCCTTCGGTGCCGGGTAGTGTGTGTGTGTGTATGTTTGAGAGAGAAGCCAGTCGATAGATTAGTATCAAGATCGAGGTGTCACCCTACTCCTTCGGTGTTGGGAAGTGTGTGTGGGGGGGAGGGGGCAGTGACACTCACATATCTCTACTCTTATAAAAAACAGAGTTGGTGATGATGGTGTTCCTGCCATCCTGCAATATAGGCCATCTGATTTATATCCGACAGACATGAAGGAAAATATGGCAATTTTGCAAAAAGATACCCACACCCCTCTCCGCATTTGCAAATAAGGCATTCCCTCGTTCATCCTTTTCCCCCACAACATAAACTTCTCATACAAATGCATCTTGATGTTCCGTGCAACGCACATGGGCATCTTGCTAGTAGGGAGAAGGAGTTTGTGTGACACATATCTAGCTATATTAAGGGATAGGTAGATATCATATGTGTGAGAGACATTATTATACTTTGAGACATTAGTGGTCGTGGGTGGACGTAATTAAAGGGGTGGGCGTGTTAGACATAGAGAGCGTGTGTGTTTCTGTGTGAGAGACTTGTAGGACGGGGTAGAAAGACGAATTTAACCCTGACGGAGGGAGAGAAATAAACGAAGTGCGCGTGTGTGATTCCGATGCCCAAAGGGAAATGGGATATGTATGCATGAGAGAGAGATTGCACAATTCATTCACGTATCACTATCTAGCGACCGTGGACGTGCATCACTTGAACATAAGTCAATATCTACTTCGTATCATGGCCAAAGGTACAATATCAATTCAACGCTATAAAGATTGGACACTCACATATCACATTTTTTCTATTTAAATAAACCTTTTTCAGTTGTGCATGCCAAAGTTAGAGTGATGTTTCTTCAAACAACCAATGTAGCTATCATGCACATGCACCATTGTTACTCTTGCATTCAAATTCATTAGTCTTGGATGATTTAAGTTTCTATTTTGAAGTAATATATATGTAATGTTCATATATGAATTCAACGGTTAAGCAATTTATGAAATGGAGGCTATGTAATCATATGAGGTAACACTTTTAAGTAGCTAACTACAATATCCATTTCTTTTTGTTCGCCTCTACACTAACACGTCAATGCATTATGTTTAAAGTAAATAACCAATGGCACTAAATTATCTATTTACACGAGAAATACATAGGCTGAGCGTTTGATCCCTTTTTTTGTGAATGCGCCACTACACCCGTACGATTGGCCGCGCCCGTGTGAACGTCCAAGTTATCGGCGCATCATCCTGAGTTATTGTGTTTTTTTCTGGGGTGGACTTCACACCAGTTATTAACTGCTGACACGTGCCCCGTGTACACAGTCTAGCATGACCTTCCCGCTAGCACGGTCCAAAATTAGTTGAAACTGGATACAAACGATCCCGCGGGCGGCAAAATCTCCTGCCTCCTTCTAATATTTCCGCCACCTTAGTATTTAGCATGCGAAATCCCCATTTTGTCCTTGGTGCACGGAGACCAACAGTTACAATACCGCCCTCATCTACATGATAGGTCGGGGCTGCTTTGGTAACTTCCGGTTCCCCCCACTACATGCCACCCCATTTCCTCTCCCCTCCTCCCGCAAAAACGACTAACTCCACAGCACCAGAGCATCTTACATCACGTCGTCCGTACTTCATCACCCTTTCTCCCCTCCCCTCTCGAAACCCTAGACTGCACATCCACCGGCGTACCATAGCCCATTCACTGCCAGCGGCGTCCACCTCGCTGGATCTGCTTCTGCGGCCGCATCTACCCCTCCCACCTCCCCTAGAAACACGTAGACTGCTCATCCACCACTGTACCATAGCCCATTCAGTGTCGGCCTTGTCCAAGGCGCCGGATCTGCTTCGCTGGTACTCTCGTCAACCGCCGCGCATCTGCAGCGGCTCATTCGTACTCCCCACCAGAGACGCTTCGTCCACACCCCACGGAGCCGCCCCACCGACGCCCCCGTCGACGGCCTCTGATCCTCTTCGCCGACACCTTCCTCAACCCTACCGTAGCCGCTTCGCCGACACCTTCCTCAACCCTACCGGAGCCGCTTCGCCGACACCTTCCTCAACCCTACCGGAGCCGCTTCGCCGACACCAGCGTCAACCCTACCGGAGTTGCCAACTCACAAGTCCACAGCCTCAGATCCGCTTCCTCGCACCCTCATCCAACCTACTGGAGCAGCTTCTGACGCCCCGTCCACGGCCGCAGATCCGCATCGTCGACACCACCCTTAACCCAACCACCGAAGCAGCTTCTGACGCCCCGTCCACGGCCGCAGATCCACATCGTCGATACCATCCTTAACCCAACCACCGGAGCAGCTTCTGACGCCCCGTCCATGGCCGCAGATCCGCGTCGTCGACACCATCCTTAACCCAACCACCAGAGCAGCTTCACCTACGCCCTCGTCCACGGCCACAGATCCGCTTTGCCCACACCATAGTCCACCCTACCGGAGCCTTTCCACAAACACCCTACTCGACGGTTCTAGATCTCCTTATGGGACCCCGACAGCCAGCGCAGCGTCATCACCCTCGACATTTCTAACCTGATTCCCACCGTCTGGAGAGATGCCAAGCACCCGCCACTGCCTAGGTACTTGTCACCTTTAAACACGTCCAGCATCACCTGCCCGATGTACTTCAAATATACTAACCGGTCGCTGTTACCTGTTAAGAAGCTGGCAAAAACTACAAGGACGATGTTTCTTCTGGATCTAACAGCTTGGCCAACCAAGATCCTGGACTGAGGCATTGCTATGATCTTGTAAGCGCATCTCTCTCTCTTGTATTGTTCTGTGCCTGCCAGCGTGCTTTGCTAGGATTTTCGACCAGTAATCCCTTTGTGCAGACAATGATTTCTACTACTGGCTACTAAATTAGATATGTAGATGTCATACATGATACTACCTCGTACGCCCGTTCCCAAATATAATTCTTTCTAGAGATTCCACTATAGGCTACATACGGAGCAAAATGAGTGAATCTACACTCGAAAATGCATCTATATACATCTATATGTGGTCCATATTGGAATCTCTACAAAGACATATATTTAGGAACAGGGGCAGTACATTACACAAAATCGTAGGTAGCATGTAGGAATTCCAGTGCACTACATTAGGCTCCCATAGAGTGCCAGCCAGTCCAGCATACAGAGTCATGGCTAGTTTATGGTACGCACACAATCGTTAATTGGTGGTTTAAATATGCGCAAGGGATATGCAATGTAGTATCATGTAGAGATGTCTGAAATTAGCCGTGTCAACTTGCAGATAGGGTTACACAATGAAAAAGTACAAGATGTATGTGGCAATTTCATGGAACATCGCAAAAAAAAGGAGAGGCAACGGTGAGCCTATAAAGTGTGGTATGGCACGTCACTCCTCCATTGCAATCATCGTGACATGTTATTTGTATGCCAGTTCTATTATCCAAGCTTCTTAGGGACAGTTATTATGAGTTATACTAAGAAAATAAGCACCTGTGAATATAAGCTCCATGTAATACGCCAACCAGTTCTTTTCATTGCGTTTTCAGCTTATCTTTGGTATGATCAGTGGAAAGTCTAGATTGCATTATATATATTTTTCATTTTCTTGCACATATGGAAATTAATTTGACTTGCAAACATCACAAATTGAACCCAGTGCAGTAATTAATATGAAAGGAAAACAGACCATCACTATTTGCACAAAATGCAAATACAAAGATACCATCTACTTGGCACAATCTACTTTGGTCAATGTTTTCCATAGAGATCCCATTGCCTAATTTAAATGAAGAACGCATGACCCACATTTAAATGAAGAACAATTATTTGTTGAAATTCGATGGTCCAAGTGGCTAGTTATTATCATATAGCAGCACCACCTGAAAGCATCATATAGCAGCAGCAGCTCATAGAAACTCATCATACAGCAGCAGCATTCTGCAATTCATCATATACCAGCAGCAGCTCATAGAAATTCATCATATAACAGAAGCAGGAGCAGCTCATAGCAATTCATCATACAACAGCGGCAGGAGCAGCTTGTAGCAACTCATCTTATAGCAGCAGTAGCAGCTCATAGCAACTCATCATACAGCAGCAGCAGTTTGCAATTCATCATATACCAGCAGCAGCTCATAGCAATTCATCATATAGCAGCAGCAGGAGCAGCTCATAGCAATTCATCATATAGCAGTAGCAGGAGCAGTTTGTAGCAACTCATCATATATTAGCAGCAACAGCTCATAGCAATTCATCATATAGCAACAGCAGCTCATAGCAACTCATCATACAGCAGCAGCAGCTCATAACAATTCATCATATAGCAGCAGCAGGAGCAGCTCATAGCAATGCATCATATAGCAGCAGCAGAAGCAGCTCATAGCAATTCATCGTATAGTGGATCAGAATGAAAATTTGGCAAAAAATCAGAGGAGATCCTCACCTTGTTGGATGAGCTCATCCTGCAATAGCACCTCAAGGCCATGGCCTGGGAGGAGGGGAGGGGGAACATGGTGCCTTCTGCCGCAGTGTGGCATCAGCCGTAGTTGTGCAGCACCCGCTGGAGTAGTGCGTTGGACGAACCACAGTGGAGCAGCTGCTAGAGACCATGAGAATGAGGGGCGGCGCCAGAGGGAGGTGCAGCCAGGGAGATTTGCCCCTACCCACCGGCCATGTAGCCTAGCTGGACATAGCATCATTAAGGACCAAGCCAGATGGGACCAGTGGTGACAGCTCGCTGGAGGAACCCTAGTGCTACAGGCAGGGGATCGAGGTAGAGGGAAAGGGGAGAGGAGATGCAAGCGGGCAGGGCAATGAATGCTTGCGTGTTTGTTTTTACTTGAGGGTCAGGTGTGACACAGGCGTCATCGGTTGCATTTTGAGTGTAATATAGGCAGACAACAGAGTCATTTCACTATTCCCCTTCCCTTCAATTTTTAGTGAGGTTCTACCCAAAACACCCCCCTCCAAAGCAAAATTAGTTAAGCCCAGGCCCATAACTCAAAAATGACTTCTTTACATCTTTTATGGCTTATTTTGACAATATACCCTGAAAAGGCGGAATCAAACTGGCCCTTAACCTACAATTCAATTGTGCGTGCAATGATGAATCACTCCTGCCTCCTATCTGTACATTTAGGCATCATCATACATGGCATAACCTAATACATGTGCATTCCATTGTAGAATCTGGAATATGCAATGTTTATGTTAGTTCATACGTTGCACATGATGTTTAAATGCCCCTTAAATCTGGTCAGTCAAGTGATGGTATTTAAGCCTCCTTCTTTGCTTCTTTTCTTGATATGTAAGATTTGCTCACACATCTGTTCAATTGCTTGTTTGCATCAGCCAGCCATACTAGGACTGTTTGCTTTGATTACTTGTTGGTCTTGACCTAACACTCTAACAGAGCTTGTCAACGATTTAAACACTAAGGGCTGCTATTGTGGGGCCTTGTCTAAGTCATAGGTTAATAAAGGTTTGGCTGTACACTACAGTAGTCTCTCCAAGAGTACCTGGAGATCCAGTTCGAAGGTATGCCTAATTTTTACATAGTGCAGACATAGTAAATGCTCATTTCATTGTGTGCAAGTGCAAGAGATGCGACATGTTTCATTATGTGGTGTTGTTTTGTTATAATCTCATCCTTTTATGTTCACAGACTGGAAAGTATGTATATTTATCTTCCAAGGAGACGAGTAACTAGTTTGTGTCACCTTGCAGAGGGGGTGCAATGAAGATAAGATTGAGGATTTCCAAGTACAAGATGTTAGGAAGGAGCCTTGCAAGAGAAGTAGGAGCTGCACTGAGCCTCTTCAACCTGCTAAGGTAAGTCACTGTATGCAACTCAACAGTTCACTTCCTTGTTTGTTTCAGGCATAGTTAATTTTCTCTTTTCAATTGTTGTATTTGTCCTCACTTAATGAGATGCCCAAATAATTATGTCTGATGTTCAGTACTTGTATCACTATTAGTCGACATAATTAAAGGCCTTACCATTTAATTACTCTGCCGAAGTGTGCCTGAAGCTTTGAAGTCTATTAACCAACTATTATTGCATGAGGCTCACAATCTAGTTTATACTATGCTAATGAATGCATAGTTTTGCCTGCTGTAGTATGTTTGTATGAAACCCTCTGCTGTTCATTATGCTCCCTAAGACTTTAATTGAGGTACAGAATGGCCAACTGCTTGCATACTTATACGCAACGTGCTGTCTAAATTTGCAACTTGTGTGTGTTTTCGATTGGGCCCCAACATCATGCTCCTCTGGTGAGCTAAGAGGGATTTCTGTATGCACGCTGCACAGACTATCTTTTTATAATTTTTAAAATATCACCTGCTTATGCTTCATGACATGTAACATTTTTTTTTGTGAAAGTGACGTGTAACATTATTGTTAGTCCTGTTTTGCCATGTAGTACAAAATAGTGTCTTCTTCGCTTCACTGTTGTAACTATATTTTTGCCCTAGTCATGTGTACTTACAGAAACATTTCAGGATGAAGTGACATCAACACAAAAATCTGCGAGCAGTGCGGCCGAATGATTATGGATTGGAATTGGAATGTGCTGATGTTCTCGAGCATCAACTAGAGGTGGCAAGACAACGTGTACATGATTGTCAACGTATAATCAACAAGTTGAGACTGGACATGCAGGTATTAGATGCAGGAGTCAAAAAATGAAACAAGACACCGAGGTAACCATGAAGGAATTGGAGATTTTGCAGACTGAAATTTGTGCTATCTGAATCCGGCCAATCCTATTTTCTGAAGAGACTATAGTTCAAATGGAGTTAAGTTGATGCGCGTCCATGATGTATGAGCCGTATTTGCCCAGTGTATGTAATTTGCTATTTGTGTATGCTTTATTATCACCTGTGCCATACCATAATGCCCAGTGGGTATAATCCGATGTAATTTCTTTATTGTATAGTGTAGGATTACTCTACCTTTCTATGCCTTGATCTCTTTGTTGTATAGTGTATGCTTTTTAGAGGTGATAGTATTGAGTAGGATAATTCTTTGAATATGCTATATCGTTCAAACGGGGCGAACTCGCCCGACCATGGGCCTTCTACGTCTCGTAGGATCCATGGGCCTTCTACGTCTCGTAGGATCCATGGGCCTTCTACGTATCACAGGATCCATGGGCCTTTTACGTCTCGCAGTGTCCATGGGCCTTCTACGTCTCGCAGGATCCATGGGCCTTCTACATCAGGTAGGATCCATGGGCCGCCGACTCATTTATGGGACTTGTACTGGCCTTTAATGGGCCATAGACGGGCCTATAATGGAAATCGTACGTTTTATTGGCTGACCATAACGGGCCGTTAATAGGCCGTATTTGGTGATGCTATGAAAATGGCCCAACAGACTAACGGACCACAAACGGGCCGACTGTAACAACGGGCTGAATTTGGCCCACAAGCAGAAAATGACAGTAACGGGCCGTAAGTAACCGAATGCTGCAAATAAGCCCAAGAATAAATGGGCTCTAAGTAGGCCGAAAGATAACATGGGATGTAAACGGCCCAACTGAATAACGGACCCTTAATGGGTATAAAGCGATACACTGTTCATTACGAGCCAGTTTCACCACGGCCCGTTAATGGGTCTGAAGTAATACACTGTTCATTGCGGGCCAGTTTCACCACGGGCCGTTAATAGGCCAAGAGTTACATAGGGCGTCATGGGCCATACATGGGCCAGAAGTGAAAATGGGCTGGAATCATATTGGATGGCCCAGATGACGCTACTGGGCCTAATTCGGATAGGGCTAATGGGCCTTTGGTTAGCAGGCTGTAAATGGGCTATATGCGAACATGCCATTAACAGGCTTTCCATGGGCCGGCCCGTCACCTTTTGACCAAAAACGGCAGATCTCGGGTAGGGGGTCCCCAACTGTGCGTCTAGGCGGATGGTAACAGGAGACAAGGGACACGATGTTTTTACCCAGGTTCGGGCCCTCTCGATGCAGGTAAAACCCTACTCCTGCTTGATTAATATTGATGATATGGGTAGTACAAGAGTAGATCTACCACGAGATCAGAGAGGCTAAACCCTAGAAGCTAGCCTATGGTATGATTGTTGTTCATCCTACAGACTAAAACACTCCGGTTTATATAGGCATCGAAGAGGGTTAGGGTTACAAAGAGTCGGTTACAATGGTAGGAGATCTACATATCCGTATCGCCAAGCTTGCCTTCCACACCAAGGAAAGTCCCATCCGGACACGGGACGAAGTCTTCAATCTTGTATCTTCATAGTCCATGAGTCAGGCCAAAGGTGATAGTTCGGCTATCCGAACACCCCCTAATCCAGGACTCCCTCAGTAGCCCCTGAACCAGGGTTCAATGATGGCGAGTCCGGTGCGCATATTGTCTTCGGCATTGCAAGGCGGGCTCCTCCTCCGAATACTTCATAGAAGATTTTGAACACAAGGATAGTGTCCGACTCTGTAAAATAAGTTCCACATACCACCGTAGAGAGAATGATATTTACACAACTTCAATCGTCTGACGTATTCCGTGGCGTGGCATCACACCACGACCAAGCCTTTATTCGAATTGTTTTCACTGTCCCACCTCAGCGTGTTTAGCGAGGCAGTTTCCTTGGCACGTCTTGTCAAAGCAGAGATCGTGTCCCCTTATTTCGGGATTCTCATCAACACGGGCATGGGTAGCCCAACCGCGCCATTAATTACAGCGCTTGGGGGATAAGCGAGTTTTACCAGGCTGGTGGGGACGCATAGTTTCGTCCGTCCATATAAGGGGATAAAGATCCACTTTTTCACACATGCCTTCTTTCTCCTTTGCTCATCCATTTCCGCGCACTCGAGCTCT
Organism: Triticum dicoccoides; assembly: GCF_002162155.2. Taxonomy (NCBI): domain Eukaryota; kingdom Viridiplantae; phylum Streptophyta; class Magnoliopsida; order Poales; family Poaceae; genus Triticum; species Triticum dicoccoides. The sequence continues at coordinate 201,324,045 of NC_041385.1, forward strand.
AGCGCCCAAGTCTGCACATCTCGCCTCAACCTTCCCCAGCCATGTCTGGAGGGGGAGGCAAGTGGATGGTCTCCTCCGTCACGGAGGGGCACATCAAAAAGCTGCGGAAGGCCGGATACTTGTCCAGCGACATCGCACATCGGCTCCCCGACAAGGGGAAGCTTATCCCCACCCCCAGGCCCCATGAGAGGTTGGTGTTCCTCACCCACTTCCTCCGCAGACTAGGTTTTCCACTTCACCCATTTGTCCGGGGGCTCATGTTCTACTACGGGCTGGATTTCCATGATCTGGCCCCGAATTTCATCCTCAACATCTCGGCGTTCATCGTCGTGTGCGAGGCCTTCCTCTGCATCCAGCCCCACTTCGGCTTACGGCTGAAGACCTTCAATGTCAAGCCGAAGGTAGTGGGTGGCTGCCAGGCGGAGTGCGGAGGTGCCATTGTGGGCAGGATGCCCAACGTCTTATGGCTCGAGGGCTCCTTCGTGGAGACCATAAAGGGGTGGCAATCGGGGTGGTTCTACATCACCGAGCTGCGTGACCCTAAATGGGAAGCAGCCCCCGAATTCCGATCTGGCTTCCCTACACGGCTCACCTCTTGGAAAGAGACGGGCCTGACATGGGGTAATTCGGAAGAGCTGACCGGACTCGAATCCTGCGTTCAAAACTTGGCGAACAAGAAGCTCAAGCTTGTCAATGTAGTCCAGGTCATGCTTATCCGCCGGATCCTCCCGTGCCAACAACGGCCCTTCCACTTGTGGGAGTTTGATCCAGCACAGCACCAAACCTTGAGCAGGCTCTTCGACACTACGTACGAAGATGCCTGGAAGGTGCTGTTCAAGGGCGTCGAGGCTCCCGCATCCGCTATCGAAGATCGCGGATTCAGCTTGCAGCGTCAAGCCAGCGAGGTAAGCTATTTTACCCTTTGCAGGACCCTTGTTTTTCATAGTTTGACTCTATGCGGGATCTAAACTCCCTTACCTTTGACAGGCCTGGCAGAAGACGTCCGGGCAGGTTAACTGTCCGGCTCCCTTGCCTGAAGACCCAGCGGACGCCCGATTGACGGGGCTGTTGGTTCCAGCACCTCACGTGGTGCCAGAGAAGAAGGCCAAGAAGAAGGCCACGGGAACTCGAAGGAGTTCCCGGCGCCAGGTGTTGTCGGACTCATCGTCCGATGACTCTGAGGCGGACTCCTCCCGCGAAGACGAGGAGGAGGAGAAAGAGGCCTCTTCCCCAGCGGGGGGAGAGAAGAAAAGGAAGGCCGCCCCAACTGGGGAGGACGGAGGGTCCAAGAAGGGAAAGACCCTTCCTCCGGACTACTCCACCAACGCCGACAAGGGCAAAGAGGAGCGGCCATTGAGGGCTAAGCCCCTGGTGACATCGTAAGTGTCCGGATACCAGAATAACTCATGGCGTTTCGTTTGTCATATAGAATCTCCTAACGCCGAATATAACCCTATAGCCCGCCCAAGGACGGGCTCGACACTTCAACGAGCGGCTCCCTGGCTCCGTCGGACGTGAATAGCAGTTCACTTCCGGCCGCGTCCTCTCCTCGCGCTATGGATGACGCCGAGGTGGGGTCCCAAAAGAGGCCCAACCAGGAGGAGGAGGTCCAGGAGGCGCCGCAAGGCAACCTCCCGGACTCCAGGCACAAGCGGGATCAAACCCCAAAGGGCTCTAAGTCCGGCCCTTGGCCGGACTCCGCACCGGAACCTTCAGTGGTTCCGGAGTCCGGCAGGCGGCCCTTCGTAAGAAGGGAGAGACTGCGACACCGGTGACCTCCGTCCAACCGGAGGCACCGAATAATTAGCTGGAGGCGCTTAACGGCGCCTCCATCGACGAGGAGCACCGCACTATTATGAGTGTGGTGATCCAGAAAGTTCAGTCCGCCAAGAGCGGGCTGACTGAAGCCTGTGCCAGCCTTCTAACAGGCTTTGAGGTATGTATTTAGGATATGAAAAAATATTACCGCATAGACAGTAGCCCCTGATGCTCAGTTTGGTGTTCGGAAAGGAAAGCCGAACTGAGGATCTAAAAAGATGTACACAGGAGTCTAACATAAGTATGTCAATATGGGGAATGCAGGCTGCGCAGCTGACCTCTGCCGCACTGACTGCGGAGGTCAATGCATTGAAGCAGAGCCTCGAGCGGTCCGAGAACGAGCTCGGCCTTGCCAAAAAGCAGCTCGAGGACAAGGAAGGTAAGTAATACCTTATGGAAGGATATAAAATATGTAGTTGCAAAAAATGACACGAATAATGTGAGAATTGCAGGGGCCATGAATGAGGTGGCGACCCTGAAGGAAGCGGTGTCCAAGACCAAAAGCAATGTGGCCGCGTAGCGCACCGAGCGAGAGAAGTAGGAGGCGCGGGTGGTCGAGGTGCGGCAAGAGCTCCAGGCTCTCGTGGAAAAACACGAGAGTTTGGATCATGACTCAAAGACTCGAGAGTCCGAGCTTGCCTTGGCTCTTGAGAGCGCCAAAGCCGCTAAGGCCGTAGCCTAGAAAGCCCTCCAAGAAATTGAGGCAATGAAGAAGATAGCGGCGGGTAAGGCATTCTTCATGCAAAGCAAGCACGTGAAAGTGAATTACTTGTTAGTTACCCGAATCCGGAGCTCTCCAGGAGCATTCGCAGATCTGCCCCGCAGTGTGTCCGACGCTACCGCATTCTACCGGGCCAAGGAGGGGAGCTCGACGGAGAAGGTGTTCTGGTCTCAGTATGCTGAGCCGGACACCCGGTGCCCTTGAGCGACCAGCTGAAGCAGCTGGTCGAGCTCCATAAGGTGGCCGAACCGGCCATGAAGGGCCTCATAGTTCGGCTGTTGCCTAAGGAAGCCATGCCTGGGAGCTACTTCGGGCTGGTGAGGCGGCTGGTGGACACCTATCCATGGATTGAAGTCGTCAAGTGCTCCGTCTGTACCGAAGGTGCCCGTAGGGCCCTTGCCCGTGCTAAAGTGCACTGGGGCAAGATGGACGCTGAGAAGCTTGTGACGGATGCTCCACAACCGGGCAGGGAGTATCGCAAGCCCGAGATGTATTATGCGGGCGTCCTGAAGGGTGCCCGCCTTATAGCGGGTGAATGCTCCAAAGATGTAATTTTTGAGTAAACTCGCATTTGTTATCCTGTACGCTTGAAAACTTGTTCATATGCGCTAAACAACGCTTGTGAATTTAAAATATTACCTTCTGTGAGGCCATTTATTAAATTTGAGAGATGGCGAGTCGTCGGCTTCTGCCCCCATGCCGTGAGTGCTGGGGTGTTCGGGATAAACTTGAGCACTCTTTTTACCATTCTTGGGTCCTTCGAGGGAGGCGCTCAACGCAACGAACGAGGCAACCGGACTATAATGCTTGAACACTCTCACTTAGCGATAGAATTCTATAATTTTAAATTTCGGCGAAGCCCCTAGTATTCGGAAGACCGAGTTCAGGGCGCTATGCACGCCTGGGCCGGACAAAGCCGACTCCTCGGTGTAAGCAGCATAAGTCTTTAGGGACTCGAAAACCTCTCGAACAGCGACCGGCTCTCGCCCTATCATGACGGTCAGTTTTAGCTTTCTCCACTGAGGTGCTTAACCCAGCTCAACCGGGGCACAATCGCAGTGGTTCTCCCAGCGCTACCTTAGCCGATATAACGGAACGTAGGTACCAAAACATGGGAGCCGGGCAAACCCAACTATTGATCCAAGACATGATTCAGAGCCGATGCATATAATGCTATAAGTTTGGGGTGACGCACTTGTGAAAGTGTTCGGACTTATCACACCATATTTTGGGGTACTTAAGCCCCTGGTGTATTTGGTCGTACCAAAGCATAACGGATGCAACATGTCATAAGTGAACATATATAGATAAGAAAAAGGAATGCAATAATAGGCAAAAGTTGTGAATTGTTTATTAAAAAAGCTGTGGTAAAAGCAGAACGATACAAATAGTGCGATAAGCAAGGGACGGGACCATTTGACATGTCCCCCTCTCAGAGCGAGCTGCGGGATAATATGTAAAACAACTATACTGCTCGTTATAGAGACCACTTGGACATTCGACGTAGCTTTCTGCTTCCCTGGCTGTTGCATCGTGTGTTCGGTGATTCTACTGCCGGACAGGGCTTCTTGATAAAAGGAGTCCTGAAAGTAAGAAAAAAGAATTACACAATCAGGAGCCCCTGGTGCGGTTGAGCCGCATTCTGGGCCTGCCGTGGTCGTGCCCCTCCCCCTATGCCCATGGTATTTCCAGAGCGTAATTATGTACGCATAGTACTGGGTTCGCAATTTCGCGAGGGCTGGGGTTGGGTTCACATTGCTACGTGTGCTCGGGACGTGCCAGGAGGTCTTGTTGTAGGTTACTCCGGGCACGCTTGACGGTGTCCGGACGTTTAATAGCCGGACTCGAGAATTGCCTTGAGAGGTTGCTTTGTATTTCGGCCGCGAGGGCCGCTGTATGCTCCTTTGTTCGGAGAGAGCGTTTGGTGTTTCTGTTGACCGTAATGACTCCTCGAGGGCCTGGCATCTTGAGCTTGAGGTATGCGTAGTGCGGCACCGCATTGAACTTTGCAAATGTGGTTCGTCCGAGCAGTGCGTGATAGCCGCTGCGGAACGGGACTATGTCGAAGATTAACTCCTCGCTTCGGAAGTTATCCGGGGATCCGAAGACCACTTCAAGTGTAACTGAGCCTGTACAGTTGGCCTCTACAACTGGTATGACGCCTTTAAAGGTTGTCTTTGTGGGTTTAATCCTTGAGGGGTCTATGCCCATTTTGCGCACTGTATCCTGATAAAGCAGGTTCAGGCTGCTGCCGCCGTCCATCAGGACTCTAGTGAGGTGAAATCCATCAACAATTGGGTCTAGAACCAATGCGGCGAATCCGCCATGGCGGATGCTAGTGGGGTGGTCCCTTCGATCAAAAGTTATCGGGCAGGAGGACCACGGATTGAACTTTGGGGCGACTGGCTCCATCCCATATATGTCCCTTAGTGCACGCTTCCGCTGCCTTTTGGGTATGTGGGTTGCGTATATCATGTTCACCGTCCGCACTTGTAGGGGGAAGCCCTTCTGTCCTCTATTGTTCGGCGGCCGGGGCTCCTCTTCGTCGTTGCTATGTAGCACATTGTCATTGTTTGTGGCATTTAACTTGCCTGCCTGCTTGAACACCCAACAATCCCTGTTGGTGTGGTTGGCTGGTTTTTCGGGGGTGCCGTGTATCTGGCATGAGCGATCGAGTATTCGGTCCAAATTGGACGGCCCGGAGTATTTCTTTTGAATGGCTTTTTCCGCTGACCGCGTTTAGAGCCTCTGAATCCGGCATTGACTTTCGTATCCTCAGCATTATCACCATCAATGCGGCGCTTGTGCTTGTTGCGACGCGACCTGCCGTTGCTGTCCTTGGTATCCGAATTACCAAGGCTCTTGGTCATGTTGTTACTATGGGCTAGCCAGCTGTCCTCTCCCGCGCAAAAGCGGGTCATGAGTGTTGTGAGGGCTGCCATGGATTTCGGCTTTTCCTGTCCTAGGTGCCGGGCAAGCCACTCGTCGCGGATGTTATGTTTGAAGGCTGCAAGGGCCTCTGCATCCGGACAGTCGATGATTTGATTTTTCTTGGTTAGGAACCGTGTCCAGAATTGTCTAGCTGATTCCTCTGGCTGCTGAATTATGTGGCTTAGGTCGTCGGCGTCTGGTGGTCCCACATAGGTGCCCTGGAAGTTGTCGAGGAATGCGGCTTCCAGGTCTTCCCAACAACCAATTGACTCCGTTGGCAATCTATTAAGCCAACAATGCCGAGCTGGTCCTTTAAGCTTGAGTGGGAGGTATTTGATGGCGTGTAGATCATCACCGCGGGCCATGTGGATATGAATGAGATAGTCCTTGATCCAGACCGTAGGATCTGTCGTGCCATCGTATGATTCAATGTTTACGGGTTTGAAACCTTCAGGTATTTGATGATCCATCACTTCGTCTGTGAAGCATAGTGGGTGTGCGGCACCTCTGTATTGGGTTATATCACGACGCAGCTCAGATGAGCTTTGTCTACTGTGTTCAGCCCGGCCGGAATTGCCATATCCGGCGTGACGGTTATCATCATGTATCGTGGGGCGCCCACGCGATCCGTAGATCGATCTTGTTTGCCTTGCCTTGTCCTCCAGTATATCCCGCAGGTCTGGTGCATTTTCCCGCGCCTTGGTATTTTTTGAGCGGCACCGTGGTGCGGCTTGCGTGGAGGGCCGAGAGGCCTCTCTGTCGCGGCCACGAGGTGGCCGGTCGGCCGTACCATGCGCTCGTGATGTAGGTTTAGGTGCTTCCTCCTCTAATCGGGGTAGCAGCCTGCATTTTGGGTAGCTCTTGGAGGGGCGTTCGAGTTCATACTCTTCGGCCGCAAGGACTTCCGTCCATCTGTCGGCTAGCAAGTCTTGGTCAGCTCTAAGCTGTTGCTGCTTTTTCTTGAGGCTGCTTGCCATGGCTATAAGCCTGCGTTTGAAACGCTCTTGTTCGACGGGATCCTCAGGCACGACAAATTCGTCATCGTCGAGGCTTGCCTCGTCTTCGGAGGGAGGCATGTAATTATCGTCCTCTACCTCTCTGCCTGCCGCTCTCTTAGGAGGGCTGGCTTCTCCATCCTCCTGCACTGAATCCTGCTGGAGGGGGTTGTCTTCGGCACTGTCCGGGGTGTTATTGTCTCTCGTGCCGGAATCACCGTTTTTTCTATGGCGGGATTTAGAGCGGCGCCGCTGACGCTGGCACTTAGGCTGTTTCTTGGAGGGGTCATCCTCCATTGTTCCATCGCCATTCCCATCTTTTGAGATGTCCACCATGTAAATTTCGTATGACGAGGTGGCCTTCTAGTGCCCTGTAGGCATTGGTTCTTGGTCGTCTCCTGCATCGTCGCCCCTACCGTCGATGTCTTTGGAGTCGAAGTCGAGCATGTCGGTTAAATCATCGACAGTGGCTATGAAGTGGGTGGTGGGTGGGCTTTGAATTTCTTCGTCGTCCGTATCCCAACCTTCCTGACCATAGTCCGGCCAGGGCTCTCCTGATAAAGAGAGAGACTTTAGTGAATTCAGGATGTCGCCAAAGGGCGAGTGCTGAAAGATGTCCGCGTCGGTGAATTCCATGACCGGCGCCCAATCGGATTCGATTGGTAGGGGCGCGGAAGGTTCGGAGTCCGGAGAGGAGTCCGACACCTTGGAGTTACGAGCCTTGCCAAGGACAGGATGGTGTTCGGCTCAATCGCCATAAAGATCGCAGCCTCCAAGGCGGTGTCCAGCCACCCGTCCTCGATCGGCGCAGTCGGCTCCGAGCTAAGGGTCGGAGCGGACATTGGTGCGGCCTCCAGGGCACTGCTCGGAGGCAGAGCTAGATCATGCCCATCGTGACAGTGCGGCGCGCTTGGCTGTGGCTCAAACCCGTCGAAGATCAAGTCTCCGCGGATGTCAGCCCTGTAGTTCAAACTTCCAAATCTGACCTGATGGCCAGGGGCGTAGCTTTCAATCTGCTCTAGATGGGCAAGCGAATTGGCCCGCAGTGCAAAGCCGCCGAATACGAAGATCTGTCCGGGGAGAAAAGTCTCACCCTGGACCGCATCGTTGTTGATGATCGGAGGAGCCATCGGGCCTAAAGATGACGACACAGAGGAACTCTCAATGAAAGCACCAATGTCGGTGTCAAAACCAGCGGATCTCGGGTAGGGGGTCCCGAACTGTGCATCTAGGCGGATGGTAACAGGAGACAAGGGACACGATGTTTTTACCCAGGTTCGGGCCCACTCGATGGAGGTAAAACCCTACTCCTACTTGATTACTATTGATGATATGGGTAGTACAAGAGTAGATCTTCCACGAGATCAGAGAGGCTAAACCCTAGAAGCTAGCCTATGGTATGATTGTTGTTCGTCCTACGGACTAAAACCCTCCGGTTTATATAGGCATCGAAGAGGGTTAGGGTTACACAGAGTCGGTTACAATGGTAGGAGATCTACATATCCGTATCGCCAAGCTTGCCTTCCACGCCAAGGAAAGTCCCATCTAGACACGGGACGAAGTCTTCAATCTTGTATCTTCATAGTCCAGGAGTCCGGCCAAAGGTGATAGTTCGGCTATCCGGACACCCCCTAATCCAGGACTCCCTCAGGGCCTAATTCGGATAGGGCGTAACGGGCCTTGGGTTAGCAGGCTGTAAATGGGTTATATGCGAACATGCCGTTAACAGGCTTTCCATGGGCCGGCCCGTCACCTTTTGACCAAGTCAAACAGGCCAGCATTTTCCCAGGAATGGGCCTCTGTTGGGTCGTGCCACGTGTCGACGTATCATAGGCTCCTTCTGTCTAATGAGTGGATGACATCTGTCCCAATAATGAGCCGACATGTGTTTCCTCCAGCCAATGATGATTTTACACGTGGAAAATCCCCATTGGTCGGGGCTGTTAACGGGTTATCGGATCCAAAACCCGACCCGATAGCTTAACGGCGTTCCGTTGTGGTGGATGCCATGTGTCGGTCACCCTTAACGAAAGCACTTCTGTGACACGCGATTTACCGTCATGGAAGTGGACACTTCCGTGATGATAATTTTGGTAATGTCATCGAACACTTCTACGATAGCACAAGTATGACTATCTTGATTCTATCATAAATTTGTCATGGATGTACCTGCATGACAAAAAACGCGACCTACTGTGACAAACACGTATCATCACGGAAGTGTATTTTTTTGTAGTGCCTGCTCCACCGGCCGCCTCTGTATAACCAGAGGCGTCAGATACTTTATTGGCGGCGCTGAAGGGTGCCTCCATCGTTGATGAACACCGTGCCCTCATGGGTGCGGTGATTGAGAAGATTCAGTCCGCTGAGAGTGGACTGAATGAATCCTGTATCAGCCTCATAAGAGGCTTTGAGGTATGTTTTATGAGTTTTTGGGAGAGTGTCATGGTATAGATAGTAGCCCCTGATACACTGTTCGGTGAAACAAAGAACCGAACAGAGGATCAAATTCATGCTCGCAGGAGGCTCACTTGATGACATCTATCATTCTTTTGAACCAGCAGGCATCTATAGTGACTGTCGTCTCTCATGCTGCGGAACTATTCGGACTGAGGCATAGTCTAGAGCGGGCCGAAGGAGAACTTGGCCAAGTGAAGAGATAGCTGGAGGATAATCAAGGTATGTAGAAACCTTGTTTATGTAGCACAAATGAATAAGTGTGCATGATAAAAATAATTTTATAATGTGCTCTAGGAGCGACGACCAAAATTGAGGCTCTCAGGAAGGCTGTGGCCGAAGCCGAGAACAAGGCAGCCGCAGAGCAGGCTGTTCGTGAGAAACACGAGGCCAGAGTTATTGAGGCTGAGCGAGAGCTTCAAGAGGCCATGCAGAAAGGCGAGACCTTGGAGCAGAGTTTAGCAGGGAAAGAATCCGAACTCTCCCAGGCTCACCAAGCCGCAAGTGATGCCTGGGGGGAAGCCCAAGGTGCCCTGAATGACATCTAGGAGGCGAGGAAGATTGCGGCTGGTAAGGCTTTTTCTGTAAAAAGTGAGTATTTGAAAGGAGAAAATCAAGTTGAGAGTTTAAATTCTGATTTCTCTAGGGGTATTTGCAGAGCTGCCACGCAGCATATCTGACGCCACTCAATTCTACCAAGCCAAAGAGAGGAATACTGCAGATAAGCTCTTCTGGATGCAGTATCTGGCACCGAATTATCCGGTGCCGTTTTCTGATCAGCTGAAGTAGCTGGTCGAACTGCATAAGGCGGCTGAGCTAGCCATGAAGGATTTAATTATCCGGCTGTGGCCTGCCGAGCCAATTCCCAGCAGTTACTTCGGGCTCGTTAAGCGGATTGTGAGTGCCTGCCCTCGACTCGAAGTCATCAAGCGGTCGGTCTACATAGAAGGTGCGCAAATGGCCTTCGCCTGCACAAAGGTGCATTGGGGGAAGATGTATGCAGAAAAACTGATGACCGAGGGACCGCCGAAGGGGAAGGAGCACTACAAGCCCGAACTGTATTATGAAGGTGTCTTGAAAGGGGCCCGCCTTGCGGCGGAGAAATGCACCAAGGACATTATATTTCCATGAGTATGGTCATGTTTGTCCTTTGTAATATTTGAACAAGGTTATTGTTTATTGCTTGTTGTATGGAAGTTTTTCCTCCTGTGTGGTTCATATACTAATCCTGAGAGTTGGCCAGTCGTCGGCTTCCGCCCCCACGTAGTGAGTACGGGGGTGTTCGGGATAAACCTGAGCATTCTTTATCACAGTTTTGAGTCCCTAAAGGAGGTGTCCAGCACAGCGAACCAGGCAATCGGACTATAGGGCTTTATTGCTCTCACTTAGCCATAGGAGTTTTTACGAGGAAGGTAGGCGCAGCCCCTGGTGTTTGGAAGACCGCACGAGGGGCTCTATAAGTGCCTGATCGGAGAATGATCCATCGCACGCTGCATTGGTTATGGCATTATGCGGAAGAAATCCTTAAAGATTTTGGAACCTCTCGAACAGCTGACCAGCTCTCGCTACATCATGACAGTCAGTTTTCGGCTTTCTCTACTGAGGTGCTCGTCCGGAAGAACCGGGACACAATCGCAGTAGTTCTCCCAGTGCTACCTTAGCCGATATAGCGGAACGTAAGGTACCAAAACATAGGAGCTGGGCAAACCCAACTATTGACCCAAGACATGATTCAGAGCTGATGCATATAATGCTATGAGTTTGGGGTGCCGAACTACCGTGAAGGTGTTGGGACTTTTTTGCCGTAGTATGGGCGTGATGTAGCCCCTGGCATATTAAGGCATATTGCGATAAACAGCCGCCTTTTAACAAAAAGAGTTTTAAATAAGAAATAGCAGTAGATGAGAATCACATAAATCCACATGTTGTATTTGAATAATACGTCAATGCGTATGAGTACAGATGATGTGGTAAAAGGAAATATGATTGCGGAACCTGCTGATACCAGGCGTGAGGAAGTTGTGTTTGGATCCGGGTGTGGTCGGATGATCATAGAGGGGAATATCTAGAGATTCCCTTACGTGCTCGGACTGTTTACACGCCATCCATCCTGACCTATGTAAAGGTGAACCTGCAAAGAAAATGCAAGAAATGGTTTTGCGCCACCGGGCGGTCGAGCCGTGGTATGTGGCTTGTATTATGTTTTTCCGGAGTCTTTTGAGTTAAGCTTCGGGAAAACCAGGCTATCCTTCCACGAAGTAGTTCAGACACCTTCGATGGTGTCCGGGAGCTTGATCTTCGACTCGAGGTTCGGTTGGAAGGTGCCATCCGTTGTTCTTGCTGTTAAAGCGGTGGTAGACTCTTCGGCAGTGAGGGGGAGTTCAGACCTGCCGTTAACCGTGATGACGCCACATGGACTGGGAATCTTTAATTTATGGTAGGCATAATGTGGCACCATGTTGAACCGAGCGAACGCAGTTCGTCCGAGTAGTGCCTGATGGTCACTGCAAAAGGGGACGATGTCAAAGACTAAATCTTTGGTACGGTGATTGTCCGGAGATCCGAAGACCACTTCCAGTGTGATTGAGCCCATGCAACAGGCTTCTACACCTGGTATGACACCTTTGAAGGTGGTTTTTGTGGGCTTGATCCTTGAGGGGTTGATGCCCATTTTGCGCACTGTATCCTGGTATAGCTGGGTCAGGCTGCTACCTTCGTCCATAAGGACTTGTGTGAGGTGGAATTCGTCAATGATGGGGTCGAGGACTAGTGCGGCCGAATCGCCATGACGGATATTAGTAGGATGGTCCTTATGATCAAAAATGATCGGGTAAGAGGACCATGGGTTACACTTTGGGTCGATTTGATAGACTTCCCTTAGTGTATGTTTCCACTTGGGGATGTGGCTTGCGCATATCATATTCACCGTTTTCACCTGGGGGGATTTCTTCCGTCCTCCTGTATTCGGTGATTGGGGCTCCTCGTCGTTGTCGCTTTGAGATCCTCTCCCCTTGTTTTCGGCGTCTGACCTGCCGGCTTGTCTGAAGACCCAGCACTCTCTATTGGTGCGGTTGGCTTGTGTTCCTGGGGTGCCATGAATTTGGCATGGACGGTCGAGTATGCGGTCCAAACTGGATGGGCCTAAATTGTTTTTGTTGAATGGCTTCTTCCGCTGACCAGACTGGGAGCCGCTGAATCCGGCTTTGACTTACGTGTCTTCGGCATTATCCCCGTTTTTGCGGCGCTTGTGTTTGTTGCGCCATGGTTTGTCGTTGCTATCCTTGGCTTTCAATGTGCCAGGATTGCTACGAGCCAACCAGCTATCCTCGCCCACGTAAAAGCTGGTCATGAGTGTTGTGAGGGCTGCCATGGTCTTTGGCTTTTCCTGGCCGAGATGTCGGGCAAGCCACTCATCACGGATGTTATGCTTACAGGCTGCTAGGGCTTCGGCATCCGGACAGTCGACAATTTGGTTCTTTTTGGTTAGGAACTGGGTCCAAAATTTCCTGGCTGACTCTCCATGATGTTGGTTTTATGTGACTTAGATCGTCACCATCCGGTGGTCGCACACTGGAAGTTGTCAAGGAATGCGTCTGCCAGGTTCTCCCAACTCCCGATGGAGTTTGCCGGCAGGCTGTTCAACCAATGCCGAGCTGGTCCCTTGAGTTTTAGTGAGAGGTATTTGATGGCGTGTAGATCATCTTCATGGGCCATGTGAATGTGGAGGAAAAAATCTTCTATCCATACCGCGGGGTCTGTGGTACCATCATATGATTCGATGTTCATGGGTTTAAACCCTTCCGGGAATTCATGATCCATTACTTCATCAGTGAAGCATAGGGGATGTGCGGCGCCTCTGTGCCGGGCCTCATTGTATTCGGCCCGGCCAGATTTGTTAGTGTATCCGGCATGACGATACCTGTCACGCGTTGGGGCTCGTCCCTGTGATCTGTAGATCGATCTTGACTGTCCTTCTTTGTTTTCCAATACATCTCGCAGGTCTTTCGTGTAGCCCCGGGCCTTAGTATTATCGTTTGATTCGCGACGGGGTGCGGTTTGGACTTCGGGCTTGTGCACCGCTTTGTCGCGGCCACGGGGTGGCCGGTCAGCCGCATCATGCACTGGTAGCGTGAGTTGTAAAGCCTCCTCGTCGAGTTGAGGTAGCAACCCGTGCTTTGGGTAGCTTTTGCTAGGGCGCTCGAGTCCGTATTCCTCGGCAGCCAGGACCTCGGTCCATCTGTCAGTTAGTAGATCTTGATCAGCTTGAAGCTGTTGCTGCTTTTTCTTCAAGCTTTTTGCAGTGGCTATAAGCCGGCTGTCGGTGTCAAAACCGGCGGATCTCGGGTAGGGGGTCCCGAACTGTGCGTCTAGGCGGATGGTAACAGGAGACAAGGGACACGATGTTTTTACCCAGGTTCGGGCCCTCTCGATGGAGGTAAAACCCTACTCCTGCTTGATTGATATTGATGATATGGGTAGTACAAGAGTGGATCCACCACGAGATCAAGGAGGCTAAACCCTAGAAGCTAGCCTATGGTATGATTGTTGTTCGTCCTACGGACTAAAACCCTCCGGATTATATAGACACCGGAGAGGGCTAGGGTTACACAGAGTCGGTTACAATGGTAGGAGATCTACATATCCGTATCGCCAAGCTTGCCTTCCACGCCAAGGAAAGTCCCATCCGGACACGGGACGAAGTCTTCAATCTTGTATCTTCATAGTCTTGGAGTCCGGCCAATGATGATAGTTCGGATATCCGGACACCCCCTAGTCCAGGACTCCCTCACCATCGTTTGAAGCGCTCCTGCTCGATGGGATCCTCAGGCATGATGAATTCTTTGTCGCCAAGGCTCACTTCGTCTTCGGAGAGAGGCATGTAATTATCGTCCTCTGATTCTCCATCTGTTGCCTATTCTTTAGGGCTAGCTTGCCCATCCTCTTGCTCGGCCTGCTCGAAGCCTGGCTGGGCATGATTGTTTTCGTCTTCGGCGCCATCCGGATTGTTACCTCTTGTGCTCGTACCGCTACTTTTGCTATGGCGGGGCTTGGAGCGGAGCCTATGACGCCGGTGCTTAGATTGCTTCTCCAAGGGGCTATCGTCCGTTGCCTCATTGCCATTGCTTTCTTTGGGTGTGTCCACCATATATATCATATGATGAGGTGGCTGTCCAGCGCCCTATAGGCGGTGGTTCCTGTTCTTCTCCTGCATCGTCGTCCATACCATCGATGTCTTCGGAGATGAAGTCAAGCACGTCGGTTAAGCATCAACAACGGCTATTAAGTGGGTGGTGGGTGGGGAACGAATTTCTTTGTCGTCTGCTTCCCACTCGAGCCAGACATAGTTCGGCACAAAATATCTCGACAAGGAAAGAAATTTTAATGAGTTCAGCATGTCACCCAAGGGCGAGTGTTGAAAAATATCTGCGGCGGTGAACTCCATGACCGGTGCCCAATCAGATTCGATAGGCACGGACGCTCGCGGTTCGGATCCTGTAGCCGGAGACAAGTCCGAGGGTCCGATGACACCACCCTCACAGGAGGTGGTATCAGTGTTCGGCTCCAACACCAATGAGTGCGCGGCCTCCTTGGCGGGGTCCATCCACCCGTCCTTGGAGGGCACGATCTGCTCTGGATTGATTCCCGGCGCCGCCACAGGCGCGATCTCTCGAGTAGTGTCCGATGGCAGATCAAAGTCATGCCCGTCGTAACCATCCGGCGCACCCGACATGGGCTCGAATCCGTCGAAGATCAAGTGTCCGTGGATGTCGGCAGTTTAGTTCAAGCTTCCAAACCTGACCTGATGGCCAGGGGCGTAGCAATCGATCTGCTCCAGGTGCCCAAGCGAGTTGGCCCGCAGTATGAAGCAGCCAAATACGAAGATCTGTCTGGGAAGGAAAACCTCCCCCTGGACCGCATTGTTGAAGATGATTGAAGGAGCCATCAAGCCTTACCATGACTATACGGTGGTACTCTCAATGAAAGCAGCAATGTCGGTGTCAAAACCGGCGGATCTCGGGTAGGGGGTCCCAAACTGTGCGTCTAAGGCTAATGGTAACAGGAGACATGGGACACGATGTTTTACCCAGGATTCGGGCCCTCTCGATGGAGGTAATACCCTACTTCTGCTTCATTGATCTAGATGATATGAGTATTACAAGAGTTGGTCTACCACGAGATCATAGAGGCTAAACCCTAGAAGCTAGCCTATGATTATGATTGTTGTTGTCCAATGGACTAAACCCTCCGGTTTATATAGACATCGGAGGGGGTTAGGGTTACACAGAGTCGGTTACAGAGAAGGAGATCTACATATCCGAATTGCCATGCTTGCCTTTCACACAAAGGAGAGTCCCATCCGGACATGAGACGAAGTCTTCAATCTTGTATCTTCGTAGTCCAATAGTCCAGCCAAAGTATATAGTCCGGTTGTCCGAGGACCCCTTAATCCAGGACTCCCTCAGCGGGGCCCACCAGGCGGCGGGCCCTAGCAGCCGGTGGAGAAGGTGGCGACCCGAGACACTGACAGCGGGGTCCAGCACCCGGCCAGATTAGTGTTGTACCCCTGGGGGGTAGGCCTATATAAACCCCCCAGGGCACCCATGCAAAGGGTTCCCACCCAGTTAGAACTAGCATCCACCCTAGAGGAAGAAGAGAGATAGCCCTGCCTCCTTCTACCTCTAGCCTACAGCTCGAGGACCACCATTGTATCACTTGTGCCTTAGTGATCATGTGGAGACCCCGCAGAGCAGGACTAGGGGTGTTATCTCCTACGAGAGCCCCGATCCCGGGTAAAGTGTGTTGGCGTTCGTGTCTACGCCTCATCCCGCTTCCAGGCACTGGTGACGTTCTACTCGCTCCCACCATGATAAGCCATCCGTTGGCATACGTCGCACCCAACCCCCGACATTTGGCGCCCACCATGGGGCGAGGTGCACCGTCGTCCGGAGATCTGATTTGGACGGGAACTTTGTTCCTTCCTAGCGAGCACAGTCAGCCCAGCATGCCTGACGGTGTCAGCTATGACGCGCTGCACGGCGCGGAGATCGCCTGCGCAGCAAGCTACCTCGCCAACCTTGTTGGTGAAATCCGCCTCTCCGATGAGCCCGCATCCGACGCGGGCACCGACTACCCCGAGAGCCGCCTCGTCAGCCCCCTTGACCGGCTCCACGTTGCCAGCGAGCTTGCTGTGGACTTGGAGTCTGTTGGCTCCACCAACCCGATGATCGTCGACTCCGGTACGGTGTCGCTTGACGCGTTCCCCACCAACGTGGTGGTCTACAATGAACCGCCTCCTCGCGAGCACTGCGACGGGAGCACCGTCGCGGAGGTCCTTGTCATACACAGTGGTGAGCACTCGCACGGAGGTATCCGAGACCAACTCGATGCGGCGCTGCGAGACTTGTCAGTGCCCATCCTAGAATACGCAAACACTGAGACACTAGAAGCACGCCACGTCTAGCTCCTCGAGACTGCCGGCCGACTGGCCAGCATGCGACGCCTCTCGGAAGCCTACTGGCGCGAGATGGACCGAGCCGTTGGTGGCACGCCGGCTCCTGAGGGGCCTATCCGCATCGGCTCGATCCGGCAGCGTGGCGCGACAATCACCATCATGTTCGGGACGGATCGTCCCGTCTACGCCACGCCTGCGGAAAACATCCGGACCACCCAGGCGGTGACGGATGTGCTGGATAAGTACGACGGCGACAAGCATCGCCACATGACAGAGCGAGTCTAGCAACTCCTTGACGCGGCCGTCGTGCAGCACGAAGCCTACTGCCGCGCCGAAGCGCCCGTCAGGCGGAACGACGAACCACCCCTTTGCCAGGATCATGGCGCGACATCCCGGACACCGACTGGTGGTGCCCGCGGAAGAAGAGGCAATGAGCCGGCTGTCAGCCACAGTCGGACTCACCTCTCCATCGAGCGTGACGCGGACGGCCGCCCTCGAGCAATGGAGCAACAAGGCGACCCGCCTCCTCCCCGCCTCATGGGGAAAGGCATCCCACTTCGTCGTCTGTCACGCACCCGACACTCGGCGACCGCCTTGGCCACCGAGAAGGAGGCGGAGAGAACGACGACTGCCATCGGATTGACCACCTCAACCAATCCCTGGCGCTGGAAGAAGAAGACGCGTTGGGTCCGCCTTTGTCGTGGTTATCTCACGGGCGGGTTCGCGAGACGAAAGATGCCACGAGGTGGATTGTGGTGAGGGCAAGACAGCTTTGGAGGTCAAGGGACGGGATTGGGCAAACAACACGCGGTGATTTACCCAGGTTCGGGGCTCTCCGGAGAGATAACACCCCTACTCTTGCATGTCTGAATATATATGCCGCATACATGTCTGACGGTACAAAGTTGCTCCTGGAACTGTATTACAGAAGGCAGTAGAGAGCCTTATGCGTATGAGCATGTGTATGCACAAGTGTGTGCGTGAGTGGCCTTGTGGCCGAATGGGTGTGAGTCCATACGTGAGCATGTATGCATCTGTGTGGGGCTGGATGGATGTGTGCTAGCTTATATATGTGTAGCTGGCTTAGGATGTAGGCTAGGTGGGCATGGGTGTGTGCTTGGGATGTAAGCTATAGTGTGTAGCTTACATCCCAAGTCATGCTTGCTTGCATGCTAGGCTAAGTTTTGTCCCTGGGGCATTTTATAAATCAATGCCCGGGGACAAAGTACACTGTAGATGATGTCGCCCGTGACGAGTGAACAGTGTGTGCTTTATCAGCAATAGTGGCTGTGGTATGGCCGTCTTGTCTGTGTCACGTCAGATGGGACGCCGTAGTTGACTTCGCATAGCAGGCCAGCTGGAGTAGCCGGACAGGGACCTGGCCAAGCGACCGGGTTGAGGAGTCCGGCCGGGTTGAGGGACTTGGCCGGGTCGAGCAACCCGGCCAAGTGCGACCCGGATTGAGGGGCGTTGCTGGCCTCGTTGTTTTTGAAGCGTCGTTCGCCGTCTTGGGCCTACCCGGGAGTAATCCCCCCGTCAGTAGCCTCCGAGCCTCCGGGCAACTTGGAAAAGTTGCGCGGAGGGTTTTAGCAGGCGTTGATGAAGCAGTAGATGTCCATGACGGCCGGGCGTGGACCGCAGCTGGTGCAGCTTGCTTCCGGTGGGGGCGCGTGAGCGCCCCCACTGGGTGTAGCCTCCGAGCCTTCGTGCAACTTGGAAAAGTTGCGCGGAGGGTCTTGCCGTTGTTTAAGAAGCTGACGGTGACGTCGAGGGCGCCCGGCGCGGACGCGGAGTCCACCGGCTGGGGGGCGCAGGGCCCTGCCGGGCGCGGACGCAGAGTCCGCCGGCTGAGAGGCGCTGGGCCCTGCGGGGCACGGACGCGGTGTCCACCGGCTGAGTGGGGGTGCACGAGCGCACCCACTGGGTGTAGCCTCCGAGCCTCCAGGCAACTTGGAAAAGTTGGGCGGAGGGTCTTTCATGTTGTCGATGAAGCCGACGGTGACGTCGAGGGTGCCAGGCGCGGACGCGGAGTCCGTCGGCTGGAGGGCGCGGGGCACTGATGCGTCTTCAACGTATCTATAATATATGAAGCATTCATGCTATTTTATTATCTGTTTTGAATGATTATGAGCTTTATTATACACCTTTATATTACCTTTGGGACTAACCTATTAACCGGAGGCCCAGCCCATATTGATGTTTTATTGCCTATTATAGTATTTCGAAGAAAAGGAATATCAAATGGGGTCCAAACGAAATGAAACCTTCGGGAGCGTGATTTTTGGAACGAACGTGATTCAGGAGACTTGGAGTTGAAGGCAAGGAAGCTTCGAGGTGGCCACGAGGGCGGGGGGCACGCCCACCCCCCTGGGCGCACCCCCGTATCTCATGGGCCCCTCGAGGCTCCCCCGACCGACTTCTTTCGCCTATATAAGCCCACATACCCTAAAACCTTCGAAGGACAAGATAGATCGGGAGTTCCGCCGCCGCAAGCCTCTGTAGCCACAAAAAACCTCTCAGGAGCCCGTTCCGGCACCCTGCTGGAGGGGGGATCCCTCACCGGTGGTCATCTTTATCATCCTGGCGCTATCCATGTTGTGGAGGGAGTAGTTCACCCTCGGGGCTGAGGGTACGTACCAGTAGCTATGTGTTTGATCTCTCTCTCTCTCTCTCTCTCTCTCTCGTGTTCTCTCTATGGCACGATCTTGATGTATCGCAAGCTTTGCTATTATAGTTGGATTATGATGTTTCTCCCCCTCTACTCTCTTGTGATTAATTGAGTTTTCCTCTTGAAGTTATGTTATCGGATTGAGTCTTTAAGGATTCGAGAACACTTGATGTATGTCTTGCCGTTCTTATCTGTGGTGACAATGGGATATCACGTGATCCACTTGATGTATGTTTTGGTGATCAACTTGCGGTTTCCGCCCATGAACCTATGCATAGGGGTTGGCACACGTTTTCGTCTTGACACTCTGGTAGAATCTTTGGGGCACTCTTTGAAGTACATTGTGTTGGTTGAATAGATGAATCTGAGATTGTGTGATGCATATCGTATAATCATGCCCACGGATACTTGAGGTGACAATGGAGTATCTAGGTGACATTAGGGTTTTGGTTGATTTGTGTCTCAAGGTGTTATTCTAGTATGAACTCTATGATAGATTTAACGGAAAGAATAGCTTCATGTTATTTTAATACGGACTCTTGAATAGCTAGAACAGAAAGGATAACTTTGAGGTGATTTCGTACCCTACCATAATCTCTTCGGTTGTTCTCCGTTATTAGTGGCTTTGGAGTGACTCTTTGTTGCATGTTGAGGGATAGTTATACGATCCAATTATTTTATTATTGTTGAGAGAACTTGCACTAGTGAAAGTATGAACCATACCCCTTGTTTCCTACCATTGCAATACCGTTTACGCTCACTTTTATCATTAGTTACCTTGCTGTTTTTATATTTTCAGATTACAAAAACCTTTATCTACTATCCATATTGCACTTGTATCACCATGTCTTCGCCGAACTAGTGCACCTATACAATTTGCCATTGTATTGGGTGTGTTGGGACACAAGAGACTCTTTGTTATTTGGTTGCAGGGTTGTTTGAGAGAGTCCATCTTCATCCAACGCCTCCCATGGATTGATAAACCTTAGGTCATCCACTTGAGGGAAATTTGCTACTGTCCTACAAACCTGTGCACTTGCAGGCCCAACAACGTCTACAGGAAGAAGGTTGTGTAGTAGACATCAGGCCCTGCCGGACGCGGACGCAGAGTCCGCCGGCTCAGTGGGGGCGCGCGAGCGCACTGTGTGTAGCCTCCGAGCCTCCGGGCGACTCGAAGAGTCGGCCGGAGGGTCTTGCTGTTGATGATGTGGACAGCGGCGATGGAAACGCTGGTTGCGGCCGGCATCGGGCCCGCAACCCGCGTGTAGCCTCCGAGCCTCCGAGCGAGGGGGTGGTTCCCCACAGCAATGATCGTGCAAAAGACGAGGTTAGTCCGCTCAGATATATGAAATGTTTGCATTTAGCATTGTAAGTTTTATGCGGAGGGTGCCGACACGGTTTCGTCTGAGCCCCCTTCAGTCATTTTCATGTCCCCTCCGCTCTTTGGCTTTGCCTCTTGTTAGCTAGACAGCTCGGAGCCAGCCTCTAGCTGTTACGAAGAGTGGCCGCGGAGTGGAGCGTACAATACTCGGACTATAGGAGTAGATTCGACGGAGTAGATACTCATAGAGGAAACGACCGGGTTGCCCAAGCCGTCTTCTCCCGGATGTTTTTCGCACGAGGTGACCTCAAGCTTTGGCTCTCGCTTAGCCGGACAGCCGCGCTGCGGTCTATGGCTGAGAAGTGGGCCTTTGGTACCGTGTGTGCTACTAGCCGTCTGCGGAAACGAACGTATCGGGCCGAGCGGCCAGCTTCTAGGCCGAGACTAGCCGGCGGCGGGGCGAACAGTGATGCAACTGTAATAAAATGCGGAGGTGGCCCCCGAGTGTCGCTCGGGGTTATCCGGTTTTGCGTGTGGTGAAAAATAAGCGGGTGAGGAGCTCACACTGATTTTCATGTAGACGAGGCGGAGGTTGTCGATGATTGGTGGCGCGTCCCACCCAATGGTGTAGCCTCCGAGCCTCCGGGTGGCTCTAGGGATGCCCCAGCCGGCGGACCCGAATAGTCAGGTGTCGAGGCGAACGAGCGGCCGGGCCGGCTTGGCACAGCCGGCAAGACATCGAGGCGGATAGGACCATCGGTGGAGCGGTGTTGCGAACGGACAGAGGCCTCTGAGCCTTCTTTTTTTTTCTCCAACAGACCTGAGCAGCTAGACGCACGCCATTTTTTTCAGTTGGCATCTTCTTCTTTTTTTCAAGCAGTCGGGTAGCAGGCGTGAGAACCCGACCTATCTGGGTAGCGGGAGCCGGCCGTCTGGAAAGCGGTCGCGACCCGGCCATCCTCGTGGGGGGAGCCGGCCGTCTGGGTAGCCGGCCCGACCCGTCCATCCGGGTCGCGGGAGAGCCGGCAGGCGTCAGAACAGGACGGGAGGCACGGGCGGGGCCTCGTGCAGCCGCGGAGGCGCACGGCTGCACGGGGATGGAGCAGATGGCGGCAAGGCGCGTGAGGCACAACAGGGGAGCTTTGACGGGAGCCGGCGAGGGCGCGAGCTGGCCGGCAGTCCGGCCGGCCGGAGTGGCAAGCCGGCGGCCGAACACGGGTACGTGGGGATGGGCGAAGGCGGCGCACGGGCGGCCCGGACGCGGAGCGGGTGAGGGAGTCCTGGATTAGGGGGTATCCGGACAGCCGGACTCTATACTTCATCCGGACTATTGGAGCGTGAAGATACAAGACTCAAGACTCCGTCCCATGTGCGGATGGGACTCTCCTTTGCGTGGAAGACAAGCTTGGAGATCCGGATGTCATATTTCCTTCCTTGTAATCGACTCCGTGTAAACCCTAGCCCTCTCCGATGTCTATATAAACCGGAGAGGTTGGTCCTTAGAAGGCCGATCACAATCACAATCATAACCATCATAGGCTAGCTTCTAGGCTATAGCCTCTACGATCTCGTGGTAGATCTACTCTTGTACTACTCATATCATCAATATCAATCAAGCAGGAGGTAGGGTTTTACCTCCATCGAGAGGGCCCGAACCTGGGTAAACATTGTGTCCCTTGCTTCCTGTTACCATCAGCCTAAGACGCACAAATCGGGACCCCCTACCCGTGATCCGCCGGTTTTGACACTAACATTGGTGATTCATTGAGAGTTCCTCTGTGTCGTCGCTGCAAGGCTCGATGGCTCCTTCAATCATCGTCAACAACCTGGTCCAGGGTGAGACTTTTTTCCCCGGACAGATCTTTGTGTTCGGCGGCTTTGCACTGCGGGCCAATTCGCTTGGCCATCTAGAGCAGATCGATAGCTACGCCCCTGGCCACCAGATCAGGTTCGGAAACCTGAACTACACAATGGATATTCGCGGAGACTTGATCTTGGACGGATTCGGTCCTATGCCAGGAGCAGCGGACAGTCACGATGAGCACGGCGTAGACCTGCTGTCGGACAATGCTTGGGATATCACCCCTGCAGTAGCCCTGGACCTAAATCCGAAGCAAACTGCGTGGCCCAAGGATGGGTGGATGGACCCCACCCCATAGGCCACACACTCATCGGCGGTAGAGCCGAACACAGGCCTCACCTCTAAGGAAGCATGTGACTTCAGACCCCCGGACTCGTATCCTGTTATAGGTTCCAATCCGCGCGCTCCCGAGCCCGCCGAGCCTGGTTGGGCTCCGGTAATGGAGTTTACCGCTACGGATATCTTCCAGCACTCTCCCTTCGGTGACATGCTGAACTCGTTAAAGTATCTCTCTTTTTCAGGAGGCTCTTGGTCGAACTATGTCCTGCTCGAGTGGGAAGCAGGCGACGAAGGAATTTGTTGCCCACCCACCACCCACTTCATTGCCACGGTCGATGATCTAACCGACGTGCTTGACTTAGACTCCGAAGACATCGACGGTATGGACGACGATGCAGGAGAAGAACAGGAACCACCGCTCACTGGGCGGTGGACAGCCACCTCCTCATACGATATATATATATATATATATATAGTGGACACTCCGAAGGAAACCAATGGCGATGAAGCAACGGAGGATAACCTCTCAGGGAGAAAAGCAAAGCATGGGCGTCATCGGCGCCACTCCAAGCCCCACCACAGCAATACCGGCCCAGGAGACGAAAACAATCCGGATAGAGCCGAAGAGGAATACAACCCTGATCAGCGTGCCTTCGAGCAGGCCGAGTAGGAAGACGGGCAGGTCAGCCTAGACGAACAGGCGACGGATGGATATTCGGAGGAGGACAACTACATGCCCCCCTTCAAAGACGAGATTAGCCTCGGCGATGACGAGTACGGCGTGCCTGAGGATCCCGTGGAGCAGGAGCGCTTCAAGCGCCGGCTTATAGCCACTGCGAGGAGCCTGAAAAGGAAGCAGCAGCAACTCCAAGCTGATCAAGACCTGCTCAGAGACAGATGGACTGAAGTCCTGGCAGCTGAGGAATACGGACTCGAGCGCCACACGGCTGACCGGCCACCCCGTGGTCAGGATAAAGCGGCATATCAGCCCGAATACCAGCCCGCACCCCCGCGCCAATACACTACGGCCCGGGGTAATAGGCAAGACCTGCAAGATATACTGGAAACCAAAATAGGGCAGCCAAGCTCGATCTACGGATCGCGGGGGCGCGCCCCAACACGTGACGATGACCGTCACGCCGGATACACTATCAACAAGTCCGGTCGGGCCGCACACAGCCACCCAGAGCAATTCGAACTGCGTAGCCACATAGCCCGGCACAGAGGCGCCACACACCCCCTCTGCTTCACTGACGAAGTGATGGATCATGAATTCCCAGAAGGGTTCAAACCCTTAAACATCGAATCATACGATGGCACAACAGACCCCGCAGAATGGATCGAAGATTTCCTTCTCCACATTCACATGGCCCGCGGAGACGATCTACACGCCATCAAAATATCTTCCCCTTAAGCTCAAAGGACCTGCCCGGCACTGGCTAAAGAGCCTGCCTGCAAATTCCATTGGCAGTTGGGAAAACTTGGAAGACGCGTTCCTTGACAACTTCCAGGGCACATATGTGCGACCACCGGACGCCGATGACTTGAGTCACATGACTCAACAGCCCAGAGAGTCAGCCAGGAAATTCTGGACTCGGTTCCTAACTAAAAAGAACCAAAGAGTCGACTGTCTAGACGCTGAAGCCCTGGCGGCCTTTAAGCATAATATCCATGACGAGTGGCTCACCCGACACCTCGGCCAGGAAAAACCCAAGTCCATGGCAGCTCTCATGACGCTAATGACCCACTTTTGCGCGGGCGAGGATAGCTGGTTGGCTCGCAGCAGCACTACGCCACATTCTGGCACTTCGGATGTCCGTGAAAATAACGGCAAGCCACGGCGCAACAGACACAAGCGACGGAACAACGGCGACAACACTGAAGACACGGCAGTCAATGCCAGATTCATCGGATCCAAGCCGGTCAGCGGAAGAAGCCGTTCAGAAAAAATTAGGGACCGTCCAGTGACCGCATACTGGAACGCTCGTGCCAAATTCATGGCACCCCGGACAAGCCAGCCAACCACACTAATAGAGACTGCTGGGTGTTCAAACAGGCCAGTAAAATAAATGTCGAAAACAAGGACAAGGGGCTGCACAACGACGACGATGAAGAGCCCCGGTGTCCGAACACGGGGGGACAGAAGAAATTTCCTCCCCGGGTGAAAACGGTCAACATGATCTATGCCACCCACATTCCCAAGCGGGAACAGAAGCGGGCACTACGGGACGTCTATGCGATGGAGCCAGTCGCCCCCAAATTCAACCCATGGTTAGCTTGTCCGATCACCTTCGACCGTAGGGATCACCCTACCAGCATCCGTCACGGCGGCTCAGCCGCATTGGTCCTAGACCCAATCATCGACGGATTCCGCCTCACGCGAGTCCTCATGGACGGCGGCAGCAGCCTGAACCTGCTTTATCAGGACACAGTGCGCAAAATGGGCATTAACCCTTCAAGGATCAAGCCCACCAAAACCACCTTTAAAGGTGTAATTCCTGGAGTAGAGGCCCATTGCATGGGCTCTATATCATTGGAAGTGGTCTTCGGATCTCCGGATAACTTCCGAAGCGAAGAGTTAATTTCCGATATCGTCCCCTTCCGCCGTGTTTACCACACACTGCTGGGACGAACCACATTCACTAGATTCAATGCGGTACCACACTATGCATACCTCAAGCTCAAGATGCCAGGACCATGCGGGGTCATAACAGTCAATGGAAACATGGACCGCTCTCTTCGGACAGAAGAGCATACTGCTGCCCTCGCGGCGGAAGTACAATGCGGCCTCCTCTGACAAACCACCAATCCGACGACGACAACCTCGAGCACCGTCAAGCGATGCCGGAGCACCCCGCAACAGGATCATCAGGCACGCCAAGAGCGCAACTAGCAGTTCGGCCTCCGCTGAATCGCCATCAAAGCAGCATTCGTGCCACGCGTACATAATTACGCACTCAAAATACCATGGGCATAGCCGGAGGCGCAGCAGTGACTCAGTCAACAGTGCGGTATAACTGCAACATACCTTCATAACCCTCCCTTTGTATCTTTCAGGACTCTGCTTTCGGGCAGCCTCTTCAGAAGAGCCGGATGGTCGAACTTGCATAGGAGAGAAAACCAAGGAGGCAACAAGCTTTACGCATGGAAGGAAATACCCAAGTGGAATCTGTTCACGATCGTTATACCTGTTTTACATACCTGTATGCAGCCCGCCCTTGGATAGGACATGTTAAATAGTCCTATTTACTTCTGCTCAAACGCAACCATTGTAAACATACGCCTAAACGTATTATTCATCAATGGGAGATAATATATAGTGTCAGCTTATTATTCCTATTTGCGCATTTTTTGCAAATGTTTATTTAATATTGCATCTGTACACCTTGGTGCGATTAGTTTGCCAGGGGCTTCATATGGCACCTCATAATACGGCAAAACAAGTCAATAGTGCGGCACCCCGAACTTATAGCACTATATGCATCAGCTCCGAATCACGTCTTGGGTCAATAGTAGGGTTTGCCCGGCTCCCTTGTTTTGGTGCCTTTGTTGGGGAACGTTGCAGAAAATTAAAATTTTTCCTACGGTTTCACCAAGATCCATCTATGAGTTCATCTAAGCAACGAGTCAAGGGAGTGAGTTTGCATCTACATACCACTTGTAGATCACGTGCGGAAGCTTGCAAGGGGATGGTGATGATGGAGTCGCACTCGACGTGATTCAGATCACCGATGACCAAGTGCTGAACGGACAGCATCTCCGCATTCAACACCCGTACGGGACGGGAGACGTCTCCTCCTTCTTGATCCAGCAAGGGGGAAGGAGAGGTTAAGGAAGATTACTCCAGCGGCAGCACGACAGCGTGGTGGTGTTGGTGCAGCAGTACTCCGACAGGGCTTCGCAAGCACGTAACGGAGGAGGAGATGTGTTGGGGAGGGGAGGGGCGGCGCCTGGAAGATGTGTACTGCAGCCCTCCCCTCACCCCTCTATTTATAGGGGAAGG
>NC_041385.1:201350856-201361514 GCF_002162155.2 Triticum dicoccoides
GGGCCCAAGGTGGGGGGCGCGCCCAGCCCTCCAGGGGCTGGCTCCCTCCCCTTTGCGGCCCATGTGGCCCTCCAGGAGGGGTGGCCCCTCCCGGTGGACCCCCGGAACCTCTCCGGTGGCCCCTGTACAATACCGATAAGCCCCCGAAACTTTTTGGTGTGCGTATGACAATTTCCAATATATAAAACTTCACATCCGGACCATTCTGGAACTCCTCATGACGTCCGGGATCTCATCCGGGACTCCGAACAACATTCGGTAGTCACATACTAGTCTTCCTAATAACCCTAGCGTCACCGAACCTTAAGTGTGTAGACCCTACGGGTTCGGGAGACATGCAGACATGACCGAGACAACTCTCGGGCAATAACCAACAGCGGGATCTGGATACCCATGTTGGCTCCCACATGCTCCTCAATAATTTCATCGGTTGAACTACGATGTCGAGGATTCGATCAAACCCTGTATACAATTCCCTTTGTCAATCGGTACATTACTTGCCCGAGACTCGATCGTCGGTATCCCAATACCTTGTTCAGTCTCGTTACCGGCAAGTCACTTTACTCGTACCGTAATGCATGATCCCGTGGCCAACACCTTGGTCACCTTGAGCTCATTATGATGATGCATTACCGAGTGGGCCCAGAGATACCTCTCCGTCATATGGAGTGACAAATCCCAGTCTCGATCCGTGTCAACCCAACAGACACTTTCGGAGATACCTGTAGTGCACCTTTATAGTCACCTAGTTACATTGTGACGTTTGATACACCCAAAGCACTCCTACGGTATCCGGGAGTTACACGATCTCATGGTCGAAGGAAGAGATACTTGACATTGGAAAAGCTCTAGCAAACGAACTACACGATATTTGTGCTATGCTTAGGATTTGGTCTTGTCCATCACATCATTCTCCTAATGATGTGATCCCGTTATCAAGGACATCCAATGTCCATAGCCAGGAAACCATGACTATCGGTTGATCACAACGAGCTAGTCAACTAGAGGCTCACTAGGGACATATTGTGGTCTATGTATTCACACGTGTATTACGATTTCCGGATAATACAGTTATAGCATGAATAAAAGACAATTATCATGAACAATGAAATATAATAATACTTTTATTATTGCCTCTAGGGCATATTTCCAACAGTCTCCCACTTGCACTAGAGTCACCAATCTAGTTACATTGTGATGAATCGAACACCCATAGAGTTCTGGTGTTGATCATGTTTTGCTCGTGAGAGAGGTTTAGTCAACGGATCTGCGACATTCAGATCCGTATGTAATTTGAAAATATCTATGTCTCCATCTTGAACATTTTCATGGATGGAGTTGAAACGACGCTTGATGTGTCTGGTCTTCTTGTGAAACCTGGGCTCCTTGGCTAGGACAATAGCTCCAGTGTTGTCACAGAAGAGTTTGATCGGCCCCAATGCATTGGGTATGACTCCTAGGTCGGTGATGAACTCCTTCACCCAAACCGCTTCATGCGCTGCCTCCGAGGCTGCCATGTACTCCGCTTCACACGTAGATCCCGCCACGACGCTCTGCTTGCAGCTGCACCAGCTTACTGCTCCACCATTCAACATATACACGTATCCGGTTAGTGACTTAGAGTCATCCAGATCTGAGTCGAAGCTAGCGTCGACGTAACCCTTTACGACGAGTTCTTCGTCTCCTCCATAAACGAGAAACATGTCCTTTGTCCTTTTCAGGTACTTCAGGATATTCTTGACAGCTGTCCAGTGTTCCTTGCTGGGATTACTTTGGTATCTTTCTACCAAACTTACGGCAAGGTTTACATCAGGTCTGGTACACAGCATGGCATACATAATAGATCCTATGGCTGAAGCATAGGGGATGACACTCATCTCTTCTTTATCTTTTGCCGTGGTCGGTGACTGAGCCGAGCTCAATCTCACACCTTGTAACATAGGCAAGAACCCTTTCTTGGACTGATCCATTTTGAACCTTTTCAAAATCTTATCAAGGTATGTGCTTTGTGAAAGACCTATGAGGCGTCTCGATCTATCTCTATAGATCTTGATGCCTAATATATAAGCAGCTTCTCCAAGGTCCTTCATTGAAAAACACTTATTCAAGTAGGCCTTAATGATGTCCAGAAGTTCTATATCATTTCCCATCAAGAGTATGTCATCTACATATAATATGAGAAATGCTACAGAGCTCCCACTCACTTTCTTGTAAACGCAGGCTTCTCCATAAGTCTGCATAAACCCAAACGCTTTGATCATCTCATCAAAGCGAATGTTCCAACTCCGAGATGCTTGCACCAGCCCATAAATGGATCGCTGGAGCTTACATACTTTGTTAGCATTCTTAGGATCGACAAAACCTTCTGGCTGCATCATATATAGCTCTTCCTTAAGATGTCCGTTAAGGAATGCCGTTTTGACGTCCATCTGCCATATCTCATAACCATAGTATGCGGCAATTGCTAACATGATTCGGACGGACTTCAGCTTCGCTACGGGAGAGAATGTCTCATCGTAGTCAATCCCTTGAACTTGTCGGTAACCCTTAGCGACAAGTCGAGCCTTATAAATGGTAACATTACCATCCGCGTCCGTCTTCTTCTTAAAAATCCATTTGTTTTCTATTGCTCGCCGATCATCGGGCAAGTCTGTCAAAGTCCATACTTTGTTTTCATACATGGATTCTATCTCGGATTTCATGGCTTCAAGCCATTTGTTGGAATCTGGGCCCGCCATCGCTTCTTCATAGTTCGAAGGTTCACCGTTATCTAACAACATGATTTCCAGGACAGGGTTGCCGTACCACTCTGGTGCGGAACGTGTCCTTGTGGACCTACGAAGTTTAGTAGCAACTTGATCTGAAGTACCTTGATCATCATCATTGTTTTCCTCTTCAATTGGTGTGGGCATCATAGGAACATTTTCCTGAGCTGCACCACTTTCCTGTTCGAGAGGTAGTACTTCATCGAGTTCTACTTTCCTCCCACTTACTTCTTTTGAGAGAAACTCTTTTTCCAGAAAGCATCCGTTCTTGGCAACAAAGATCTTGCCCTCGGATCTTAAGTAGAAGGTATACCCGACAGTTTCCTTAGGGTATCCTATGAAGACACATTTTTCTGACTTGGGTTCGAGCTTTTCAGGTTGAAGTTTCTTGACATAAGCATCGCATCCCCAAACTTTTAGAAACGACAGCTTAGGTTTCTTCCCAAACCATAATTCATACGGTGTCGTCTCAACGGATATAGACGGTGCCCTATTTAAAGTGAATGTAGCTATCTCTAGAGTGTATCCCCAAAATGATAGCGGTAAATCGGTAAGAGACATCATAGACCGCACCATATCCAATAGAGTGCGATTACGACGTTCGGACACACCGTTTCGCTGAGGTGTTCCAGGCGGCGTGAGTAGTGAAACGATTCCACATTTCCTTAAGTGTGTGCCAAATTCGTGACTTAAATATTCTCCTCCACGATCTGATCGTAGGAACTTTATTTTTCCGTCACGTTGATTCTCTACTTCATTCTGAAATTCCTTGAACTTTTCAAAGGTCTCAGACTTGTGTTTCATTAAGTAGACATACCCATATCTACTCAAGTCATCAGTGAGAGTGAGAACATAACGATATCCTCCGCGAGCCTCAACGCTCATTGGACCGCACACATCAGTATGTATGATTTCCAACAAGTTGGTTGCTCGCTCCATTGTTCCGGAGAACGGAGTCTTGGTCATTTTGCCCATGAGGCATGGTTCGCATGTGTCAAACGATTCATAATCAAGAGACTCTAAAAGTCCATCAGCATGGAGCTTCTTCATGCGCTTGACACCAATGTGACCAAGGCGGCAGTGCCACAAGTATGTGGGACTATCGTTATCAACTTTACATCTTTTGGCATCCACACTATGAATATGTGTAATATTATGCTTGAGATTCATTAAGAATAAACCATTGACCATCGGAGCATGACCATAAAACATATCTCTCATATAAATAGAACAACCATTATTCTCGGATTTAAATGAGTAGCCATCTCGTATTAAACGAGATCCTGATACAATGTTCATGCTCAAACTTGGCACTAAATAACATTTATTAAGGTTCAAAACTAATCCCGTAGGTAATGTAGAGGCAGCGTGCCGACGGCGATCACATCGACTCTGGAACCATTCCCGACGCGCATCGTCACCTCGTCCTTCGCCAGTCTCCGTTTATTCCGCAGCTCCTGCTATGAGTTGCAAATATGAGCAACGGCACCGGTATCAAATACCCAGGAGTTACTACGAGTACTGGTAAGGTACACATCAATTACATGTATATCAAATATACCTTTGGTGTTGCCGGCCTTCTTATCCGCTAAGTATTTGGGGCAGTTCCGCTTCCAGTGACCCTTCCCCTTATAATAAAAGCACTCAGTCTCAGGCTTGGGTCCATTCTTTGACTTCTTCCCGGTAACTGGCTTACCGGGCGCGGCAACATCCTTGCCGTCCTTCTTGAAGTTCTTCTTGCCCTTTCCCTTCTTGAACTTAGTGGTCTTATTGACCATCAACACTTGATGTTCTTTCTTGATTTCAGCCTCTGCTGACTTCAGCATTGAGAACACTTCAGGAATGGTCTTCACCATCCCCTGCATGTTGTAGTTCATCACAAAGCTCTTGTAGCTTGGTGGAAGCGACTGGAGGATTCTGTCAATGACCGCCTCATCTGGGAGGTTAATGTTCAGCTGGGTCATACAGTTGTGCAACCCAGACATCTTGAGTATGTGCTCACTGACAGAACTGTTTTCCTCCATCTTACAACTGTAGAACTTGTCGGAGACATCATATCTCTCGACCCGGGCATGAGCTTGGAAAACTAGTTTCAGCTCTTCGAACATCTCATATGCTCCGTGATGCTCAAAACGCTTTTGGAGCCCCGGTTCTAAGCTGTAAAGCATGCCGCACTGAACGAGGGAGTAATCATCAGCACGAGTTTGCCAAGCGTTCATAACGTCTTGGTTCTCTGGGATGGGAGCGTCACCTAGCGGTCCTTCTAGGACATATGGCTTCCTGGCAGCTATGAGGATGATCCTCAGGTTCCGGACCCAGTCCGTATAGTTGCTGCCATCATCTTTCAGCTTGGTTTTCTCTAGGAACGCGTGGAAGTTCATGTTGACATGAGCGTTGGCCATTTGATATACAAGACATATTTGCAAAGGTTTTTAGACTAAGTTCATGATAATTAAGTTCATCTAATCAAATTATGAACTCCCACTCAGATTAGACATCCCTCTAGTCATCTAAGTGTTACACGATCCGAGTCGACTAGGCCGTGTCCGATCATCACGTGAGACGGACTAGTCATCGTTGGTGAACATCTTCATGTTGATCGTATCTTCCATACAACTCGTGTTCGACCTTTCGGTCTCCGTGTTCCGAGGCCATGTCTGCACATGCTAGGCTCGTCAAGTTAACCCTAAGTGTTTTGCTGTGTAAAACTGTCTTACACCCGTTGTATGTGAACGTAAGGATCTATCACACCCGATCATCACGTGGTGCTTTGAAACGACGAACTGTAGCAACGGTGCACAGTTAGGGGAGAACACTTCTTGAAATTGCTGTAAGGGATCATCTTATTTACTACCGTCGTTCTAAGTAAACAAGATGCATAAACATAATGAACATCACATGCAATTATATAGTAGTGACATGATATGGCCAATATCATATAGCTCCATCGATCTCCATCTTCGGGGCTCCATGATCATCTTGTCACCGGCTTGACACCATGATCTCCATCATCATGATCTCCGTCATCGTGTCTTCATGAAGTTGTCACGCCAACGATTACTTCTACTTCTATGGCTAACGCGTTTAGCAATAAAGTAAAGTAGTTTACATGGCGTTCTTCAATGACACGCAGGTCATACAAAAAATAAAGACAACTCCTATGGCTCCTGCCGGTTGTCATACTCATTGACATGCAAGTCGTGAATCCTATTACAAGAACATGATCTCATACATCACAATTCATCATTCATCACAACTTCTGGCCATATCACATCACATGAACAATCGCTGCAAAAACAAGTTAGACGTCCTCTAATTGTTGTTGCATCTTTTACGTGGCTGCAGTTGGGTTCTAGCAAGAACGTTTTCTTACCTACGAATAACCACAACGTGATTTTGTCAACTTATATTTACCCTTCATAAGGACCCTTTTCATCGAATCTACTTCAACTAAAGTGGGAGAGACAGACACCCGCCAGCCACCTTATGCAACTAGTGCATGTCAATCGGTGGAACCGGTCTCACGTAAGCGTACGTGTAAGGTTGGTCCGGGCCGCTTCATCCCACAATACCGCTGAAGCAAGAAAAGACTAGTAGTGGCAAGCAAGTTGACAAGATCCACGCCCACAACAAAAATGTGTTCTACTCGTGCATTAGAGAACTACGCATAGACCTAGCTCATGATGCCACTGTTGGGGGACGTTGCAGAAAATTAAAATTTTTCCTACGGTTTCACCAAGATCCATCTATGAGTTCATCTAAGCAACGAGTCAAGGGAGTGAGTTTGCATCTACATACCACTTGTAGATCACGTGCGGAAGCTTGCAAGGGGATGGTGATGATGGAGTCGTACTCGACGTGATTCAGATCACCGATGTCCAAGTGCTAAACGGACAGCACCTCCGCGTTCAACACACGTACGGGACGGGAGACGTCTCCTCCTTCTTGATCCAGCAAGGGGGAAGGAGAGGTTGAGGAAGATTACTCCAACGGCAGCACGACGGCGTGGTGGTGTTGGTGCAGCAATACTCCGATAGGGCTTCGCAAGCACGTAACGGAGGAGGAGATGTGTTGGGGAGGGGAGGGGCTGCGCCTGGAAGATGTGTATTGCAGCCCTCCCCTCACCCCTCTATTTATAGGGGAAGGGGCAAGGGGGGCCGACCCCTCTAGATGGGATCTAGAGGGGGGGCAGCGGCCAGGGAGGGGGGACTTGCCCCCCAAGCAAGGGGGCGCCCCCCTTAGGGTTTCCCCCCAACCCTAGGCGCATGCGCCCAAGGTTGGGGGAGCGCCCAGCCCTCCAGGGTCTGGCTCCCTCCCCTTTGCGGCCCATGTGGCCCTCCAGGAGGGGTGGCCCCTCCCGGTGGACCCCCGGAACCTCTCCGATGGCCCCGGTACAATACCGATAAGCCGTTGAAACTTTCCGGTGTCCGTATGACAACTTCCCATATATAAAACTTCACATCCGGACCATTCCGGAAATCCTCGTGACGTCCGGGATCTCATCCGGGACTCCGAACAACATTCGGTAGTCACATACTAGTCTTCCTAATAACCCTAGCGTCACCGAACCTTAAGTGTGTAGACCGAACCTTAAGTGTGTAGACCCTACGGGTTCGGGAGACATGCAGACATGACCGAGACAACTCTCGGGCAATAACCAACAGTGGGATCTGGATACCCATGTTGGCTCCCACATGCTCCTCGATGATTTCATCGGTTGAACCACGATGTCGAGGATTCGATCAAACCCTGTATACAATTCCCTTTGTCAATCGGTACGTTACTTGCCCGAGACTCGATCGTCGGTATCCCAATACCTTGTTCAGCCTCGTTACCGGCAAGTCACTTTACTCGTACCGTAATGCATGATCCCGTGGCCAACACCTTGGTCACCTTGAGCTCATTATGATGATGCATTACCGAGTGGGCCCAGAGATACCTCTCCGTCAAACGGAGTGACAAATCCCAGTCTCGATCCGTGTCAACCCAACAGACACTTTCGGAGATACCTGTAGTGCACCTTTATAGTCACCCAGTTACGTTGTGACGTTTGATACACCCAAAGCACTCCTACGGTATCCGGGAGTTACATGATCTCATGGTCGAAGGAAGAGATACTTGACATTGGAAAAGCTCTAGCAAACGAACTACACGATCTTTGTGCTATGCTTAGGATTGGGTCTTGTCCATCACATCATTCTCCTAATGATGTGATCCCGTTATCAACGACATGCAATGTCCATAGCCAAGAAACCATGACTATCTGTTGATCACAACGAGCTAGTCAACTAGAGGCTCACTAGGGACATATTGTGGTCTATGTATTCACACGTGTATTACGATTTCCGGATAATACAGTTATAGCATGAATAAAAGACAATTATCATGAACAATGATACTTTTATTATTGCCTCTAGGGCATATTTCCAACAGCCTTACGTTCCGTTATATCGGCTAAGGTAGCGCAGGGAAAACTACTGCGATTGTGTCCCGGTTCTTCCGGATGAGCACCTCAGTAGAGAAAGCTGAAAACTGACTGGCATGATGCGCCGAGAGCTGGTCGCTGTTTGAGAGGTCTTAAAATCCCTAAAGATTTTTCCGCTTTAGGCGAGGAATCGGCCTCGTCCGATTTAGGCGTATATAGCGCCCCAATTCGGCCCTCCGAATTCTAGGGGCTTCGCCGAAATTTAAAATTGTAGACTTCTATGGCTAAGTGAAAGTTATAAAGCCGCATAGTCCGATTGCCTTGTTCACTGCGCCGGATACCTCCTTAAGGGACCAAAAATTTGGATAAAGTGTATCCGGGTTTTCCAGGAACACCCCGGTACTAGTTACGTTGGGGCGGAAGCCGACGACTGGCCTACTTTCAGAATTTTATAAACAGCCGCACAGAAAGTAATATTTTAAATCAAACAGTGCTACAAAGCGCATGTAACTTCGTCTTTATATTACAACAATGATAGAGGTACATTTAGTCAAGGATTGTGTCCTTGGTACATTCATCGGCCATGAGACGAGTGCCCTTCATAATGCCATCGTAATATTTCTCGGGATAGCGATGCGCCTTGCCCTCCGGTGGCCCGTCCTTCACCAGCTTGTCCACATCCAGCTTGCCCCAATGCACCTTCGCACGGGGAAAGGCCCGGAGGGCACCCTCAATGCAAACGGATCGCTTGATCACTTCAAGCCGCGGACAGGCATTCACCATCCGCTTGATCAGGCCGAAGTAGCTAGTGGGCAGGGGCTCACCAGGCCACATCCGGACTATGAAATCTTTCATAGCCACTTCGGCCGCCCTGTGGAGTTCAACCAACTGCTTCAGTTGGTCACTCAGAGGCGTTTGGTGTTCGGCCCCAGCATACTAGGACCATAACAGCTTCTCCGTTGCGCTCCCCTCCTCGGCACGGTAGAACTCCGCAGCATCTGATATGCTGCGTGGCAGATCTGCGAATGCCCCTAAAGAGCTACGAATTCGGGTAAGTAAAAGAAACGCCTCCTCCACATGCTTGCTTTGCATAAAGAATGTCTTACCCGCCACTATCTTCTTGGCCGCCTGGATTTCCTGCTGTGCCTTCTCGGCTTCGGCCTTGGCGCCTTTCATACTCGCAAGGGCCTTCGCAAGCTCGGCCTCTTTCGCCTTAAGATCATGCTCCAAGGACTCGAACTTTTTGTCGAGCTCCTGGAGCTCTTGCTGTACCTCGCCCACTCTAGCATCTTGCTTCTCGCGCTCTTTGCGCTCCAGAGCCACCTTGTCCTCGTCCTTGGACAGCGCTTTCTTCAGAGACGCCACTTCGATGGTGGCCCCTGTTACAAAGTCACGATGCTTTGTCCCTAGAATAACCAATTTTGCCTATTCTTTGTTATACGAGAGCGGGGAATTACTCACCTTTGTTCACTTTGAGCTGCCTCCTCACGAGGTCGAGCTCTCCCTGCAACTGCTCCAGGTCCCGTTTTAGTCCGGCGACCTCGGCTATGCGGATAGCAGTGGCAAGCAGCACAGCCTGCTTATTCACATGCACACTTATTATTAGACTCCTGCGGAGTATAATTGGCCCTCCGTTTGGCTTTTCTTTCCGAACACCAAACAGAGTATCAGGGGCTACTACCTATCGGGTGGTAATTTCACACATTTTTATTACTTACCTCAAAGCTTGTCAGGAGGCTGGTGCAAGCTTCGGTTAGTCTGCTCTTGACGGACAAAACCTTCGGAATCACCGCACTCATAAGAGTACGGTGCTCTTCATCCATGGAAGCGCCACGAAGTGCTTCCAGTAGACAATCCAACGCCTCGGGCGTAATGGAAGTCCTCAGTACAGACGGCTCGCCCTCCCTAGCGAGGGGCCGCCTGCCTGAATCTGGAACCATCGCAGGTTCCGGCACAATATCCGAGTGAGAGGCCGACCTGCTGCAGCTCTCATCGGCATGATCCGCGGGGATCTTGAACCCCGCATGTCCGACGTCTGGAATTCTGCCTTGGGGCGTCTCCAGAGTCACCTCCTCCCGCTCTAGGAGCCTTTGGGACAACACCTCTGTGCCATCCGCAGGCTGAGGAGTAATGGCCGTCGGGAGCGAGTTCATCGCCGAATCACTCAAGGATCCATCCGAAAACGATACCTCGGGATTGTCCCTGGCCGGACTGCATAAATGTTCGGTGTTATAACAAGACTATGAAGCAAAGTCGCTCTAAAGTAAAATAGAGTGCGGAGACTTACAATCTCGCTAGGGGCTTCCCCTGGGCAGCCACCCTTCCTCGCTATGAGCGACCGTGGTGGAGTAGTCCGGAACGGACGTCTTTCCCTTCTTGGACGTCCCAACCTCCCCCTTCGGGACGGCTTTCCTCTTTTTCTCCTCCCCAGTGCGGGGAGGCAGAGTTTCTTCTTGTCCCCCCCCCCC
>NC_041385.1:201361842-201396975 GCF_002162155.2 Triticum dicoccoides
CCCCCCCCGGTCCACCATCCTAGGTCCCCCATCCTCTGCAGATGGGGTGGCCTCTTCCTCTTCTTCCTCCCCTTCAGGGGAGGAGTGCGCCTCGTCGTCTTCGAACGAGGCGTTCGATACGACCTTACGCCGGAGACCCTTCCTTGTCCTCGGCGCCTTCTTTTCCGGTGCCTAGTAGGGCGTCGGGACGAGCATCTCCGTCAGGAGAGCATCGGCTGGGCCTTCTGGCAGTGCAGCCGGACAGTCAATCCGCTCCGCTGTCTTCACATAATCCTGCTCACATATACACGATTACTTAAAGCTCCCCCATGAATATATTGGGAAGAACTGAATCTGGTGGTAGTCAGAAAACTCTCCGGATGAGGAGGCCGCGCGGCATGAAGTCCACGGTCCTCGGATGTGGGAGGAGGTACTTCGGAGGCCTTGAACATCGCCTTCCATGCGTCTTTGAGCATCATGCCATAGAGCCTCTGAAGCGTCTCGTGTTCGGCCGGGACGAACTCCCACAGATTAAATACCCGTCTTTGGCACGGAAGAATCCGGCGGATGAGCATGACCTGGATCACGTTGACAAGCTTGATGCTCTTGTCCTTCATATTATTGATATAGTTTTGGAGTCCGGTCAACTATGTTGGTTCGCCCCAGGCCAGGCCCTTCCTTTCCCAGGAGGTGAGCTGCATGGGGGTTCTGGATCGAAATTCGGGGGCCGCCGCCCAGTTGGCGTCGCGCGGCTCGGTGATGTTGAACCACCCCGATTCCCTTTCACGGTCTCCGCGAAGGAGCCGTCAAGCCAGGTGACGTTAGGCATCTTGCCCACCATGGCCCCTCCGCACTCCGCTTGCTGGCCGCTCACGATCTTCGGCTTCACGCAGAAGATTTGTAGCCACAGGCCAAAGTGCGGCTTGATGTGGAGGAAGGCCTCGCACACGACGATAAACGCCGAGATGTTGAGGACGGAATTCGGGGTTACATCATGTAAATCTAGACCGTAATAGAACATGAGCCCGCGGACGAAGGGATGAAGTGGAAACCCCAGTCCACGGACGAAGTGGGCGAGGAACACGACCCTCTCGTGGGGTTCCGGGGTTGGAATGACCTGCCCTTCATCTGGTAGCCGGTGCGCGGTGTCTGCGGCCAAGTATCCGGCCGCCCGAAGATTCGTGATATGCTTCTCCTTCACGGTGGAAGCCACCCACTTGCCTCCTGCCCCGGACATGTTTAGCTGTGCGGAGAAGGCTTGGACTAGGGCGCTGGAGCTCGAGGAGGCAAGGACAGGCAAGGAAGGAAGAAGGCGTGGGTGCAAATGGGAAACCTTTATCCCTTTATAGAGGCGGCGAAAGCGGTGCGCCTGCCCACTTGCCTGTTGAGAACCGCTTACTTCCAAAGCGCCACAATTGATGGCGCGGTTGGGTTATCCATACCTATATTGATGAGAATCCCGTGATAAGGGGACACGATCTCTGCTTTGACAAGACATGTCAAGGAAACTGCCTTGCAATATGCGCTATGGCTGGTTCTGGGAAAACTGTTCGAATAGTGACTTGATCGTAATGACATGTCATGCTGTCTAAAAAAGTTGTCAGCAGATTATGTTTGTGAAATATCAATCTCTCTAGGGTGGTATGTGAAGATCATTTTTCATATTCGGACACGGTCTACGTATATGATAATTACTTTGGAGTATTCGGAAAAGGAACCCGCCTTGCAATGCCGAAGACAAGACTGCGCGTCGGACTTATCGTCATTGAAACCTGGTTCAGGGGCTACTGAGGGAGTCCTGGATTAGGGGGTATCCGGACAGCCGGACTCTATACTTCATCCGGACTATTGGAGCGTGAAGATACAAGACTCAGGACTCCGTCCCGTGTGCGGATGGGACTCTCCTTTGCGTGGAAGACAAGCTTGGCGATTCGGATATTATATTTCCTTCCTTGTAACCGACTCCGTGTAAACCCTAGCCCTCTCCAGTGTCTATATAAACCGGAGATGTTGGTCCTTAGAAGGCCGATCACAATCACAATCATAACCATCATAGGCTAGCTTCTAGGGTATAGCCTCTATGATCTCGTGGTAGATCTACTTTTGTACTACTCATATCATCAATACCAATCAAACAGGAAGTAGGGTTTTACATCCATCGAGAGGGTCCGAACCTGGGTAAACATTGTGTCCCTTGCTTCCTGTTACCATCAGCCTAAGACGCATAAATCGGGACCCCCTACCCGAGATCCGTCGGTTTTGACACCGGCGGCAGGTGCGGGGCACACGCTGGGCGGAGGCCTGACGCGGGGGGCGCGAGGTGGAGCAGGCGAGCGGCAACCCGGCGCGGTTGCCGGTTGCAGCGGCGGGGCGGCACGGAGGAGGCGAGGCGACCCGGCGGCCAGGCGCTGGCAAAGCCGGCAGCGAGTAGTGGGAGGCGGCTGGATGGGGCGACGAGGAGACAATGCGGCGGCCCAGCCGAAGCTGGGCGGAGAGGGCCGGCCGGATGCGCGGAGGCGGAGTCCGTGGGCGCTTCCCGGCCCTGGCCGAGGCAGAGCCGGTGGGCGCGAGGCGGGGCCCGGAGCCGCAGCCAGCGGAGGAACGGCGCCACGCGAGGGAACGCACAGGGACCGGGCGTGCGGACACCGGGTAGCAGGCAGAGCTGGCCTGCGGGACGCCGGATGGGGCGGACGGCCAGCCGGGGCAACGGGCGCGAGCGAGCGCAGGAGGCAGCGCAAGGGGCCGGGGACGGGGCGAGCGCCGCGAGCCGGCGGACGCGCGGGAGCCGGCTAGATGGGGCGATGAGCCGGCCCGTGGGCGCGGCGTCAGGGGGAGCCAGGGCGTGCGGCTGGCGGCCGAAGCCGACGAGGCCACGAGCAGATGAGACACACGGCCATGGCAACATGGTCGGGGCCTGCAGCGACGCACCTGCTGTTGTGGCAGGTGGAGGAGGTCCAGCCGGAGGCCGTCCTGAGCCGCGGGCGCGCGAGGAGAGGCTCGGGAGGGCGAGGCACCACCAAGGCAGGGCGTCGCGCGGGAGGAGATGGGCGCGCGTGCAGACGGCAACAGCATATGAGCTAGCAGTAAACATGCTCGTGTCTGGGTGATGTCTGTCTTGTATCTGACCAATGCACAAGCCGTATCTGACTTGCATCTGGGATGTGTTTGGGTATAATACGGGGATTATTTGGCCATTGTACAACTTGTGTCTGGCTATGCGCAAGCAGACAGGAGCTGCTGCAGCGTAGGTACTCGGGTATGAGGGTGAGCACAAGGCAGCAAGAGGAAGACAAGTGCATACTGGCCGGACTCGGCAACGACGCTGAGCAGCGCCGCTGCTGCCTGGACAACGGGGCATGAGGTTGCGGACTATCGCAAGGAGCTGGTGAGGTGTACAGTGGGGAGCATCCGCGGAGAAGAGAGCAAGGCGGACGGAGCCGAGGCCGCCGATGAGGATGCGCCGTCCCGCGCAGCCGCTCCGGGGACGTGTCGATGTAGAGCCCCTGAGCACTGCCGGAGAGATGACGGCGTCGCGATGATGATGAAGATGGTGAGGCCAACGACGAGGACGCGCCGCCCCGCGCAGCCGCTCCGGGGGCCTGTCGATGTTGGGCCCCCGAGGTCTACCGGAGAGACGACAGTGACGCCGCGGTGATGACGAAAATGGTCCCGCCCGAACCATGGTTCCGCGCCAGCTTGCCCCATGGTGGGCGCCAACTGTCGTGGTTATCTTGCAGGCGGGTTCGCGAGACGACAGATGCCACGAGGTGGCTTGTGATGAGGGCAAGACTGCTTTGGAGGTCAAGGGACGGGATTGGGCAAACAGCACGCGGTGATTTACCCAAATTCGGAGCTCTACGGAGATATAACACCCCTACTCCTGCATGTCTAAATATATATGCGGTGTATATGTCTCACGGTACAAAGTTGCTCCTGGAGCTGTATTACAGAAGGCAGCAGAGAGCCTTATGCGTATGAGCATGTGTATGCACAAGTGTGTTCGTGAGTGGCCTTGTGGCCGAATGGGTGTGAGTCCATACGTGAGCTTGTATGCATCTATGTGGGGATGGATGGATGTGTGCTAGCTTATATAAGTGTAGCTGGCTTAGGATGTAGGCTAGGTGGGCATGGGTGTGTGCTTGGGATGTAAGCTAGAGTGTGTAGCTTACATCCCAAGCCATGCTTGCTTGCATGCTAGGCTAAGTTTTGTCCCTGGGGCATTTTATAAATCAATGGCCGGGGACAAAGTACACTATCGATGATGTCGCGCGTGATGAGTGAACAGTGTGTGCTTTATTAGCAATAGTGGCTGTGGTATGGCCTTCCTGTCTGTGTCGGCTCAGATGGGACGCCGTAGTTGACTTCGCGTAGCAGGCCGGCTGGAGCAGCCGGACAGGGACCCGTCCGGGCGGCCGGGTTGAGGAGTCTGGCCGGGTTGAGGGACTTGGCCGGGTCAAGCAGCCCGATCAAGTGCGACCCGGATTGAGGGGCGTTGCTGGCCCCGATGTTTTTGAAGCGTCGTTTGCCGTCTTGGGCCAACCCGGGGGTCATCCCCCCGTCAGCCTTGCTTCGGCCCACGAATCCGAAATGAGCCTTTCCCTAAAGGGTTCACGCTCCCAAGAGATACGCCCAAGTACACCGGCTCCATGAAGCCGGAGGACTGGTTGGTCGACTACTCCACTGCCGTCAGCATAGCGAACGGCAACAAGCACGTTACTGTGAAGTACGTCCCGCTCATGCTTCAAGGTACAGCCCGGACGTGGCTTAACAGCCTGAAGCCCCGCAGCGTCAACAGCTGGGTTGATTTCACTGAAGCCTTCATCCGCAACTTCACCACGACATACAAGCGGCCTCCCAAGCCTCGACAACTCTCCTTGTGCGTCCGAGGGCCCAGCGAATCGACTTGCGACTATCTCACGTGCTGGGCCGAGCTGCGCAACTCATGCGAAGGCGTGCACGAGGTGCGGGCCATTGAGTATTTCACCGCCGGGTGCCCAGAGGGCACCCTCCTCAAGCACTGACTTCTCTGCGACGAGTGTCGGTGTCAAAACCGGCGGATCTCGGGTAGGGGGTCCCGAACTGTGCGTCTAGGCGGATGGTAACAGGAGACGAGGGACACGATGTTTTTACCCAGGTTCGGGCCCTCTCGATGGAGGTAAAACCCTACGTCCTGCTTGATTAATATTGATGATATGGGTAGTACAAGAGTAGATCTACCAAGAGATCAAGGAGGCTAAACCCTAGAAGCTAGCCTATGGTATGATTGTTGTAATGTATGTTGTCCTACGGACTAAAGCCCTCCGGTTTATATAGACACCGGAGAGGGCTAGGGTTACACAGAGTCGGTTACAATGGTAGGAGATCTACATATCCATATTGCCAAGCTTGCCTTCCACGCCAAGGAAAGTCCCATCCGAACACGGGACGGAGTCTTCAATCTTGTATCTTCGTAGTCTTGGAGTCCGGCGGATATTGATAGTCCGACTGTCCGGACACCCCCTAGTCCAGGACTCCCTCAGTAGCCCCCGAACCAGGCTTCAATGACGATAAGTCCAGCGCGTTTATAGTCTTCGGCGTTGCAAGGCGGGTTCTCCCTTCAAATTCCATGTACCTGCCGAACAGTGTCCGGCTTCATCTTGAATACTGTGTTCCTCGGCTTCTACGCCAAATAATGGCCCTCTTCCACGCGTCGCACGAATGCGAGAAGCCAGGGTGTCTTTTGCATTTCATCCCCCAATTGTGCGAGTCGCCCGCCTATAAAAGAGGCAAGAATCCAGATCCAAACCACACCGTCTTCCTCCCGCGAATACTCCATCGAAGCGCCTTTGACCTAGAAATCCATTCCACCATGGATCGTCAACACGGCTCTTCTTCACGCGCTCCCAGCCCACCGCCGGGGAATTGGAGGAGGTGCTCTATTTCGCACAACGAGCTTGTGAAGCTCCAAATGGGGGGATTCCTCCCTCCGGCCTTCATGATCCTAGTCCGGGCCAGACTGGTTACTTATCAAGGTGGGAGACAGGCGGAGGACACTCCAAGACCCAATAAGGGGGAGCGAGTATGTTTTGTCCCTTATCTGATAAGGGGACTCGGATTTCCAATGCATCCGTTCCTCCGCGGGCTCCTGAAGTTCTACGGACTCCAGCTCCACCACCTCACGCCCGCCTCTGTCCTGCATATCGCGGACTACGTAGCTCTTTGCGAGCTATTCCTGGGCATTGAGCCCCATTTCGCATTGTGGAAGAGGCTGTTTTGCCTCGTACCCCGTTCTCACCAAGGGTCCATATATCAAGTGGGCGGCGCCGAAATATGGCGCATCGCCGGGACCGGATACCTATCCGGCACTCCCAAGAAGGCGTCCGAAGACTGGCCCTCAGAGTGGTTTTATATAGGAGACGCTCCGCTGCCAGACCCAGTTCGGATCAGCCTCCCGGAGTTTAGTGCTGCTCCCTTGAAGAAACGCCTCAGCTGGCGCCCATGGAGCCCCCGATTGGAGGAAGACAAGAGCGTCCACTACTTGATGGGCCGGATAAGATTAATGGCTCATTCCGGCTTGACCATGATCGGAGTCATGGCGACATGCATCAAGCGAGGGGTACAGCCACTGCAATACAGAGGCCACCCCATGTGGGATTTCAACGGGGAAGACGATGCTACCCGGCACGGCCGCAAAGGGCCGGATTCGACCGAGGATCTGGTGAAGATCCTGTCCAGCCTGTACAAGGGGGAGAAGGAGGATTTCCTTCGAACGAACCCTTTGAATGGGTTTTCCATGATCAACCCCAGAGGATGGGTAGGTGAACACCTTGAAGGGCCCAACCCATGCTTTCAAAGTTTAAGCTTCTTACATTATGTCTTTGGCGCAGGATCTACGCCGGACTGTGGAGGACATGGTGAGTCCTGCTCCGCAACCCGAGGATCCAGAAGGATCCCTGGATCCGGCCTTCGAAGAGGACCCGGATATCGAGGTGGAGCTGATCGACGGGGTGTATCACCAGCTCAGCATAGACAATGCTTTGGTCGCCATTACGGCGGACTACCCCGGGCTAAGTCCGGCTTCCCAGGTGACCGCGACCGAAGTCCGGACACCATTATCTCATCCCTGCCCATTTCTGACCTTCGCAAACGATGGTATTTTGCAAGAAGCGCCTTTACGGCAGGAAGCCGGGCCCGCGGCGGCCGACCAACAGAGGTCAGTCCGAACCAGCAGGCGGAAAAGGAGCGCAGTGCGGATGGAAACGTCGCCGCAAAGGTATAGCTCATATTTGAATTTTTAGAGCAACGTTCCGAGGAAACGTCTGAGTGCTCATGATCTTTGTAGGAGAAAAAGCGCTCGCCGGACTGCGAGCGCAGGAATTGCCAATCCGGCCAACACCGGCCAGGCTCCAGCGCCCGGCCTGGAAGGGGAGGCAAGCGCAAGACGCGAGCCGGATCCTTCTCCAACGGAGGATACCGACAGACTGTCCGCCACCAAGTCTGAGGCGGAGAGCGCCATGAACCATAGGCGCCGCCGGACAGTATTTCAAGAAGCGTGCTTTTCCCCTGAGGCATTGGATGCTTTTAACGCAGGGGACGCGCATCTTCGTGCTGCTCAAAATGGTTTTACCAGAGCAACGAAGCAGTATGTGAAAGACATACAGGTAAGGGAATTTTAATGGTTGTATATACCAGTAGCCCCCGAGACTTAAAGTAGTTATGCTAACTGATTTAAGGATCATTG
This sequence comes from Triticum dicoccoides, assembly GCF_002162155.2. Taxonomy (NCBI): domain Eukaryota; kingdom Viridiplantae; phylum Streptophyta; class Magnoliopsida; order Poales; family Poaceae; genus Triticum; species Triticum dicoccoides. Next base: position 201,369,542 of record NC_041385.1, read on the forward strand.
GAAATTTCAGGCACTTAACGAGAAGACCGCCCAGCTGTCTCGGGAGCTGCAAGATTGCAAGGCCCAACTTGAGGCCGCACTTGCTGCCGCAGGAGGAGACGGAAAGACCCCTCCTGGTAACACATTATTATTAATAAATATAAGCGCTGTGCGGCGTGCGCGCGAGTCTAATAATGACATTTGCAGGTACCGCCGGACAAGATCCGGACAGGCAAGCATTACTACGCCAGCTAAAGGCTGGCGAGAGTGTGCTGAATAGGGTTCAGCAGGAAAGGAACAAGCTCCAGGATGCCAACGCCAAGCTCGGAGAAGAGCTGAAAGGCTCTCAGGCCGAGCTGTCCGGCTCCGTTAAGGAGAATCAGCGGCTTCGTCGCGGCATTTATAGTGAGTGCTTGAGCGAACTCTTTTGAAAAGAAGAGTTCGGCGAGGAAGTATTTTGACATGATATGTCTTGTAGGTATACTCACGGGTCGTCCTGCAGAGGAGATGCCCATATCAATGGGTGATCAACTTCCCGAACTGTTGCAGCTACTCGAACGAGTTCGGCAGGCAATGAGCGGCGTCGTTCAGGCTTTATGGCCAGCCCTCACCCTACCCAAGGGCCTCGGGGAGCTTGCAGAGAAGCTGCAGGGAGTGCGGCAGTGCTTCCGTTTGTGGAAGATTTCGGCTTGCCGTCAAGGTGTCAGGGAGGCTTGGGCCATGGTGAAGACGCGGTACAAGAAGGCGGATCCCAACCACATGGCCGAAGTTGGACCGATGGGGCCCGTTGGGAAGGAGATCCCTGTGAGTTTAGTGTATAGCCAAGTAGAGTTGGCTGCTAAATTTTCCCAACGGGACTGTAAACTAGACAGCCTGTTAGACGGGATTGAGGAGGAATACAATCAGTAAATTTGACAATGTATGTTATCCTTTAAAGTGACATGTGAAATGCCTTCTAGCCGGATTGTAGATCGTTTGTCTTTGCCGAACTTTTCGCTTCGACCTCGGGACCCTAGAGTCCGGAGTGTGTCCGAATACCTTTTTGGTTAAGAAACAACCGTGGTATGCATGGAGACCAGGCGTAGGGGTCATTAGTGCTTTATCAGACAAGTGCCCAACTAGTTATGTTATATTACATGGTTAGTAAGAAACATCTTCCAGGGAGAATAGTTCCGTTAAGGGTTCCTTTCCCTAGGAGGCATGCCCTAAAGTGCATGTCCGGACTGCAAAGAAAGCAGTAAATCATCTGGGGGCAAATAGATAAATAGGTAAAAAGTCATCTTTTAAGTCACCGACCGAATATTCCCTTAAGAACGCTAGCTTTCGGCTTCACCCAGTCTGAGGTACACATCCGGCTGACCCGGCAGTAACAATCGCAGAGGTGCTCCCTTTACCTCCTAGCCGAACAATCGGGAACGTAGGGGTAAGCACAGGAACCAGGCAACCCAGCTTGGCCAAAACTTAAGTCATATCGATGCATATAATGGCGAGTAAAAGGTACATGTGGAAGCTTGACACATGTGCTGGGTATAAAACCCGTATACTTGAGCTTCTGTAAAAGAAGCCCCCAGGAATAATGAGTGCGGATGGCACATCATGCGTATGCAAAGAATGCAAAAATAGGCCCAGAAGGGCTTTTAAGTGAAAAGGATAAAAAGAGAAACAAAAGACAGCCGAAGTGTAAAAGTTTGGACGGGGGAAGGGGACGAACTCTTAGTCCGGCGCTAGGCATAGAATCGTCGAAGGCGGGCTGCGTTCCATGGGTTCGGCTCGATTCGGTGATCCGACGCATTTCGTAGACGGTATGCTCCGCCGGTCAGTACTTGATCGATAATGAAGGGGCCCTCCCATTTGGGCTTGAGCTTGTCCTTTTTCTTGTCCGGCAGGCGTAGAACTAGTTCACCAACGTTGTAAGTCTAGGCCCGTACTTCTCTGCTTTGATATCTTCGGTCCTGCTGCTGATAGAATGCGGAACGAGCCTTCGCGACATCACGTTCTTCCTCCAATGTGTCCAAGCTGTCCTGCCGATCAAGCTCGGCCTCTCTTTCCTCATACATGCGCACTCGAGGTGAGTCATGAATAATGTCACAGGGCAAGACTGCCTATGCGCCGTATACCATAAAAAATGGTGTGAATCCGGTAGTACGGTTAGGCGTTGTCCGCAGCCCCCAGAGTACGGAGTCGAGCTCCTCGACCCATTGTGTGTCGGATTTAGTGAGTGACCTCACTAGTGTGGGTTTAATGCCGCTCATTATTAGACCATTTGTTCTTTCCACTTGACCATTGGTTTGAGGGTGATAGACTGACGCATAGTCGAGCTTGATGCCCATATTTTTGCACCATGACTTAACCTCGTCGGCTGTGAAGTTCGTGCCGTTGTCGGTGATGATGCTGTGGGGGACTCCATAATGGTGTACCACCCCTGATATAAAGTCTATCACTGGTCCGGACTCTGCCGTTTTGACCGGTTTGGCCTCTATCCATTTGGTGAACTTATCCACCATGACCAATAGGTACTTTTTCTTGTGGGTTCCCCCTTTAAGGGGTCCAACCATGTCAAGCCCCCAGACCGCGAACGGCCAGGTAATGGGTATGGTTTTGAGGGCGGTGGGCGGCATATGGCTCTGATTAGCAAAGAGCTGACAACCAACGCATCGCTGGACCAAGTCTTGTGCGTCTGCCCGAGCCGTCGGCCAATAAAATCCTGTACGGGATGCCTTTCCTACAAGGGCCCGGGCTGCTGCGTGGTGTCCTCCTAGTCCGGCATGAATTTCATCCAGGAGGTTTCGCCCTTCTTCTTCGGAGATACACCTTTGAAGGACTCCGGTGGTACTTTTCTTATAAAGTTCTCCCTCATGGACCTTGTAGGCCTTCGATCGCCGGACTATGCAGCGGGCCTCATTTTGGTCTTCGGGAAGTTCCTGCCTAAGTAAGTAGGCTAGGAAAGGTTCTGTCCACGCGGCGATTACTGCCATTATGACGTGGGCGGAGGGTGTTATGCCGTCTGCCGAATCACCGGTTGGTGCGGTTCTCTCCGGTTTGTCGCTACCAGGCTCCTCTTCCCATAGTACGGATGGCTTGAAGAGCCGTTCCAGGAAGATATTTGGAGGGATAGCATCACGTTTCGCACCGATGCGTGCCAGGACGTCGGCCGCTTGGTTATTATCTCGGGCTATGTGATGGAATTCGAGTCCTTCAAACCGAGCTGGTATGTTTAGGACAGCGTTGCGATATGCTGCCATTTTCGGATCCTTGGCGTCGAAGTCTCCGTTTATTTGGGATATTGCAAGGTTTGAGTCCCCGCGCACCTCTAGGCGTTCAATGCCCATGGAGACCGCCATCCGGAGACCATGTAACAGGGCCTCGTATTCGGCTGCATTCTTGGAGTCCGTGTACATTATTTGAAGTACATACTGGACTGTATCTCCGGTGGGGGACGTCAGTACGACGCCAGCCCCCAGTCCGGCCAACATTTTGGAGCCGTCGAAATGCATAGTCCAATTGGAGTATGCGCCGTACTCTTTAGGGAGTTCGGCTTCAGTCCATTCGGCGACGAAGTCAGCCAAGACTTGTGACTTTATAGCTCGTCGAGGTTTGTAAGTGATGTCGAATGGTAAGAGCTCAATGGCCCATTTTGCTATCCTGCCCGTTGCGTCGTGGTTATTTATAATGTCATTGAGTGGTACTTCAGAGGCCACTGTTATCGAGCACTCTTGAAAGTAGTGCCGAAGCTTTCGAGATGGCATGAACACCGCATATGCTATCTTCTGATAGTGTGGGTAACGGGATTTGCAGGGGGTTAACACAGTGGATACATAATACACTGGTTTTTGAAGAGGGAATTTATGCCCTTCTATCGCTCGTTCGACGACGAGGACTGCGCTTACAACTTGATGTGTTGCTGCGATGTATAACAACATTGGTTCGCCCAGAGTGGGCGCAGCCAGGACCGGATTTGTTGCCAGTATGGCCTTTATTTCTTCGAGTCCGGCAGTGGCAGCATCCGTCCACTCGAAGTGTTCGGTGCGCCTGAGGAGGCGATAGAGGGGCAACGCCTTTTCTCCTAAATGGGAGATAAAGCGGCTTAAGGCTACCACGCATCCTGTTAATTTTTGTATTTGTTTGAGGTCTTTTGGAATATCCAACTGTGACAGAGCTCGGATTTTGGCCGGATTTGCTTCAATTCCTCTACCGGATACGATGAAGCCCAGCAGCTTTCCGGCTGGTACGCCGAAAACGCATTTTTCCGGATTCAGCTTGATGTCGTATGCTCTGAGGTTATCGAATGTGAGCCTTAAATCGTCTACTAAAGTTTCGACGTGTTTTGTTTTGACGACTACGTCGTCTACGTATGCCTCGACTGTTTTGCCGATCTGGGTGGCCAGACACGTTTGAATTATGTGCTGATATGTTGCGCCGGCGTTTTTGAGTCCGAAGGGCATCGTGTTGAAGCAGAATGGTCCATATGGAGTGATAAATGCTGTTGCGGCTTGGTCTGCTTCCGCCATCTTGATTTGATGATAGCCAGAGTATGCGTCCAGGAAGCACAACGAATCGTGCCCTGCTGTGGCATCGATAATTTGATCGATGCGGGGGAGAGGGAAGGGATCCTTTGGGCAAGCTTTATTGAGGTCTTTAAAATCGACACAGAGGCGCCAGGATTTATCCTTCTTTGGTACCATCACCAAATTTGCTAGCCAGTCCGGATGTTTGATATCTCTAATGAATCCGGCTTCCAATAGTTTGGCTAGCTCTTCTCCCATTGCCTGTCTTTTGGGCTCAGAAAATCGTCGAAGAGCTTGTTTGACTGGCTTGAACCCTTTTAGGATGTTTAGGCTGTGTTCTGCCAACCTGCGAGGGATTCCGGGCATGTCCGAAGGATGCCAGGCGAAGATATCCCAATTTTCCCGAAGGAATTCGCGCAGTGCGGCATCTACTTCGGGGTTCAACTGTGCCCCAATGGAGGCCGTCTTTGTTGGGTCCGTTGGATGGAACTGGAATTTTATTATCTCGTCTGCTGGTTTAAAGGAGGTGGACTTGGATCTTTTATCGAGTATCACATCGTCCCTGTTCACCGTAGAGCGCAGCGCGGTGAGTTCCTCTGCCGCTACGGCTTCGGATAGTGCCTCGAGGGCTAGTGCGGCTGTCTTGTTTTCGGCGCGGAGTGCTATGTCCGGATCACTAGCGAGAGTGATTATTCCGCTGGGCCCAGGAATTTTGAGCTTCATGTACCCGTAATGAGGTATTGCTTGAAAAATTGTGAATGCCTCTTGTCCTAATATGGCGTGATACCCACTGCTGAACGAGGTCACCTGGAACATGACTTCTTCGGATCTGTAATTGTCCGGAGAGCCGAACACCACATCGAGTGTGATTTTTCCGGTGCAGCGCGCTTCCCGGCTAGGGATTATTCCTCTAAAGGTTGTGCTGCCTCGCTCGATACGGCTCCAATCGATTTCCATTTTTCGCAGAGTTTCCTCGTAAATGAGGTTTAGTCTGCTGCCGCCGTCCATGAGGACTTTTGTCAGCCGAAAGCCGTCCACTATGGGACTAAGTACCAGTGCGGCTGGGGCTATGGTTGTTCGGAATGTGGGCTCGTCGCTGCCATTGAAGGTAATAGCTGTGTCGCTCCGTGGATTTGCTGTTGCTACTTGGTAGACTTCGGCGAGTTCGCGGATTGATCGTTTTCGCATATTATTTGATGCGAAAGTCTCGAAGACTGTTGATACCGTGCTGGTATTGTTGGAGTGGTTTCCCAGAGCTAGAAGCTCTTCGCCACTTTTGGCCACCTGCCGTAATATCCAACATGCTCGAAGGCTATGTGTTGGGACGGCTCCCTCTGTATTATGAAGCTTACAGGGTCCATTGAGACATCCCTCCAGTATGGTTCCGTTTCCCTTATTGGGTTTTTGTTTTTTCGTTTTTGCATCTGGGGCCTGAGTGTAAGGCGCCCTTTTACTGCGGACTGGGTTTGGGGCCGGATTATCCCAAAATTGATTTTCGGTTTTCCGGAAACTCTCCATCGCACAGTACTTTCGTACAATGGATGCCAGATCGGTGAAGCGCGTAATTTTGCGACGATCAATGGCGTTTAGTATTCCCTTGTCCGTGCAGTTATTGCGGAAGATTGATATTGCGTTTTCCTCTCGGCAGTCCTTTATCCTGTCCATAACCAGGAGGAATCTGGCCCAGTAGTGATGTACTGTTTCTGTAGGCTCTTGCCGTATTAGAGATAGATCGCATATGTCTGGGCGTGTGGGTGGAATAAAATCCGGATCCCTGCCCATCTTGAGGCTCAAAGGCCAAGGGGTTTCCGAATTCGGAAGTGTGGTTTGCTGGGGACAATCCAGCGAGTCCGGGGCGATGCATGATTTTAAGTTCAATGCTCGATCGAACTCCGTCCCCCCGCGGGAATCCGGCATGGAGGGTTCGGGAATCCGGACATGAATTGTTTTCAACACTGGCAAAGAGTTTCCGTATTGCTCCTCTACCACTGCGATGTGGTGGGTGGCCTGGGGAGAGTTAATCTCTCTTAGATCGGTTTTAAGCCCAATCTGGTTGTAGTTCGTAGCGACTCCCAGGGCGGCGATGCGATCCAAGAGCTCGTTAACAGATGAGAGCTCTATTGGATCTAACTGTTCGGCAGCTTTAGGGCTGACGCAAAGATTGCTTTCGACGACTTGAGAAGTCATTGCCGAAGTGGCGGCCGGACAGGCGGTCATGAGAAAACCACCAAGCCGGATAGTTTGTCCGGCGGCCAAGGCCCCTCCGGCGAAAACACCGTCCTTGAAGACGGGTGGAGGCATCCGCTCTACCGGTGACGACACAGGGGAACTCTCTATGAAAGCACCAATGTCGGTGTCAAAACCGGCGGATCTCGGGTAGGGGGTCCCGAACTGTGCGTCTAGGCGGATGGTAACAGGAGACGAGGGACACGATGTTTTTACCCAGGTTCAGGCCCTCTCGATGGAGGCAAAACCCTACGTCCTGCTTGATTAATATTGATGATATGGGTAGTACAAGAGTAGATCTACCACGAGATCAAGGAGGCTAAACCCTAGAAGCTAGCCTATGGTATGATTGTTGTAATGTATGTTGTCCTATAGACTAAAGCCCTCCGGTTTATATAGACACCGGAGAGGGCTAGGGTTACACAGAGTCAGTTACAATGGTAGGAGATCTACATATCCGTATTGCCAAGCTTGCCTTCCACGCCAAGGAAAGTCCCATCCGGACACGGGACGTAGTCTTCAATCTTGTATCTTCGTAGTCTTGGAGTCCGGCGGATATTGATAGTTCGGCTGTCCGGACACCCCCTAGTCCAGGACTCCCTCAACGAGCCTGCGACTCTTGATGAACTGCTAATCATCACTGACAAGCACACCACGGCCGACTCCTCCATGAAGGCGGAGATCCTAGTTGATGCATCTGGCAAGGTAGCTCCTCGGGCTCCTCGGACTCCGGCTGGTGACACCAGTCGGCGACAGCAACCAAGCGACAACAAGCACAAGGCCACACAGCGGGCTTCCACCAGACGGAAGGTGGCGACAGTCGAAGACCAGCAGCCGGAGGAGCAGCCTCTGCCCAAGCGTCAGAAGGGCGGCACGCCGAACTGGTTGCCCGCCTTCTCGTACAAGCAGATTCTTGATGCACCCTGCAAGTTCCACAGTGTCGCGAAGCCGTCCAACCACACCACTCAGAAATGCCATTGGCTTACCAGAATTGCCAAGGGAGATGGACTCCTGCCTCCTCCGCCTGCCGGCACGCGGCCTCCTCGGCCCCAGCAGCCGGCGGCCCGGCCAGTCGGCGCCATAAAAGATGAGTATCCAGAGGAGCACGGAGCCTACGTTGTGTTCACCAGTGTGGCCGATGACAGACACAGCAGATGGCTGCAACAGCAAGAAGTACAAGCAGTGGCATCAGACACTCCAGAGTTCATGCATTGGTCTGAAAAACCCATCAGTTGGAGCAGGGCCTACCACCCGGAGGTGATGCCCTCTCCTGGTTCCTACGCCCTGGTCCTAGATGCTACCTTTGCAACCGAGAGGCGGGCAGCTCGTTTCTCCAGAGTCCTGATAGATGGCGGCAGCAGCATCAATATCCTGTATCGTGACACAATGGAGAAGTTGGGAATCAAGCAGAAGCAGCTTCACCCCAGTCGGACTGTATTCCATGGCATAGTCCCTGGCCTTTCCTACTCACCAATCGGCAAGACCCAAATTGATGTTGTCTTCGGAGACAAGAATCATTCCGCCGTGAGCCAGTTTGGTTTGAAGTGGCGGACCTTGAGAGCCCCTACCATGCTCTGCCTAGCCGGCCTGCTCTGGCCAAGTTCATGGAGGTCCCCCACTATGATTACCTCAAGATGAAGATGCCGAGTACCAAGGGAATCCTGACCGTAGTCGGCTGGCTACAAGAAGTTGTCCGCCTGCACTGCAGGTAGTAGTCGGCTGGTCGAGTCCCTTGTGATTGCAGCTGAGAAGCGGCTCCTTGACCGGGTTGTGGCAATGGCAGGCAAGAAGCCGGAAATGTCACCCATCCCCACGGAGCCGGAAGATGAGGGCTCGTTCAAACCGGCGAAGGAAACGAAGAAGATACCCTTGGACCCGGAACACCCGGAGAGGCACGCTGTCATCGGTGCAAACCTTGACAGCAAATAGGAAAGCGAGCTCGTCGATTTCCTCCATGAGAATCGGGACATCTTTGCATGGTCTCCCAAACACATGTCGGGTGTTCCGACGGATTTTGCCGAGCACAAGTTACATGTCCGACCTGACGCCAAGCCGGTCAGGCAGTCCTTGTGCCGCCTGTCGGAAGAGAAGATAAGAGTTGTCGGAGAAAAGATAGCCCGGCTAAGGAAAATGCACATATAGAGGGGGTCGGCATCCCGCCTCTTCGGCTGGCTGCCGAGCAGCCGGCCGGCCGGCTTTTGCTTACCTTGCCAACACTCCAAATGGCTAAGTACTTGCCTTCCCGTAAATAGCGAAGTACTCAACCCAGCCGCAGTCCGCAGAGCGGCTGTCCGGCTGGCACGAGGATAGCCAAGGGAGGGCGGCAAAGGAAAAAATCATGGAGTGGAAAGCAAGAAAAGTCAGAAGCCGGCAAACAATGCATAAATTGCGACAAAAGAATATTTACATAGCAAAAGGCCATTGACCAGCATTCAACAGAGTTTCATATACACCCCACGGGTAGAATTGTGCAATATTAAACAAGGTTCGATTGAGACTGATAAACAGGAAAAGTAAAGACAACACCCTAAGCAGCAGCAGAGGGTTCCGGCTGAACGGCGGAGTCGGCAGCTGTAATGCCCACGATGCGGCTATATCTCTCACGTGTCGAGGCATGACTTAGAGGCATAACCGCATTGTAGGTTTTGTCGCAAGAAGGGTCATCTTCACACAATCCCATGTAATGAACAAGAATGGGATAAAGAGAGTTGGCTTACAATCGCCACTTCACACAATACATAAATAAATTCATACATCATCCAAAATACACTCATAGACCGACTACGGTCAAATCCAAATGAAAATAAGATAACCCCAAATGCTAGATCCCCGATCGTCCCAACTGGGCCCCACTAATAATCATCAAGAAACGAAACATAGTAACGACCAAGGTCCTCATCAAACTCCCACTTGAGCTCGGTTGCGCCACTTACACTGGTATCCTCGGCACCTGCATTTGTTTTGGTAGAATCTGTGAGTCACGAAGACTCAGCAATCTCACACCCGCGAGATCAAGACTATTTAAGCTCATGGGTAGGAAAGGGGTAAGATGGTGGAGCTGCAGCAAGCACTAAGCATATATGGTGGCTAGCATACGCAAGTAAGAGCGAGAAGATAAGCAACGCATCGGTCAAGAAGTTAGAAGTGATCAAGAAGTGATCCTGAAACTACTTACGTTCATACATAACCCAAACCGTGTTCACTTCCCGGACTCTGCCGAGAAGGGACCATCATGGCTACACACATGGTTGATGCATTTTAATTAAGTCAAGTGTCAAGTTCTACACAACCGGATATTAACAAATTCCCGTCTGCCACATAACTGCGGGCACGGCTTTTGAAAGATAAAACCCTGTAGGGGTGTCCCAACTTAGCCCATCACAAGATCTCACGGTCAACGAAGGATATTCCTTCTCCCAGGAAGACCCGATCAGTCTCGGAATCCCGGTTTACAAGACATTTCGACAATGGTAAAACAAGACCAGCTGACAAATCCCAATAGGAGCTGCACATATCTCATTCTCAGGGCACAACGGATAGGTCAGCCTACGAGTAAAACCAGCCCTCGAGTTGCCCTGTGGTGGCCCCGCAGTCTGCTCGGGTCGGACCAACACTCGAAGGAGCACTGGCCCGGGGGGGTTAAATAAAGATGACCCTCGGGCTCGCAAAAACCCAAGGGAAAAAAGGCTTAGGTGGCAAATGGTAAAACCAAGGTTGGGCCATGCTGGAGGAGTTTTATTCAAAGCGAACTGTCAAGGGGGTCCTATAAATCACCCAACCGCGTAAGGAACGCAAAATCAAGGAACATAACACTGGTATGACGGAAACTAGGGTGGCAAGAGTGGAACAAAACACCGGGCATAAGGCCGAGCCTTCCACCCTTTACCAAGTATATAGGTGCATTAATTAAACAAGAGATATTGTGATATCCCAAAATATCCATGTTCCAACAAGGAACAAACTTCATCTTCACCTGCAACTAGCAACGCTATAAGAGGGGCTGAGCAAAAGCGGTGACATAGCCAAACAACGGTTTGCTAGGACATGATGGTTAGAGGCTTGACATGGCAATATGGGAGGCATGATAAACAAGTGGTAGGTGAAGATAGAAGTGATATCGAGGGTATGGTCATCTTGCCTGCAAAGTTCTCAGTGTTGTCGAAAGCTTGATCCTCGTAAGCATTCTCAATGGGTTCCTCATTCACGTACTCGTCTCCCGTCTCTACCCAAAGCAAGATCACAAGCAATGGAACCACAATCAATCACGGTGCAATGCACAAGCAACATGATGTAATACATGTCATGATATGCGAGATGTGATATGCAATGCATATGCATACTCCAAAAGGAAAAAAAGATGAACAAGGCAACAACTTGGCATACCAAGTATGCCGCTGGAAATATGAGATGATTTTGGTTGAAATCAATATAAAGATCACCGAAATCGGATGCACGGTTTGCAAAAGGAAAGAAAAACAAGAATGACACAATTCTTCGGTTAACAGCATGATAGCACTTAGAAAACCTCAAGAAACTATGCTACAGCACCCCGACATAGCAAAAAAGCATATAGAAGTGATCTACAAGAGATGCTTGGGAAAAGAATTACACTGAGCTATGGCTAATTCACACCATAACAGGTGAAAGAACATGCGGTGCCCCCATGTTTGGTTTTGGTAATTGATGACAATCTCTATGGACTAATGGTTGTCTTGAGTTATATTTGAAGGATTTGTCCATAGGCTTTTCTTGAAGTCCATGTGTTGGTTTCAAGGAGTTTATGAGTTGACCAAGGTGCTATTAAGGAATTATCCAAAGATTGTTCATGTGAGTGTCGAGCTTATTGCAAGCATGTCTTGAAGAAGAAGATTGTGTGATCATTCATGTTTAACTTCAAGACATCATCCAAATGAAGAGAGTTGGAAAGATTCAAGGTTGATCAAGACTAAGTCAAGAGTGAATCAAGTTGATCAAGACTAAGTCAAGAGTGAATCAAGTTGATCAACTCACAAAGCGTAGAAGATGTACCTAGAGGGATCAAGTGACCCCATGGTATGGTAAGCTTTGTCCATTGCACTTTGTATACTAACCCATGGTCTATGTGAGAGTTCTATGTGGGGTTAGGTACGTGTCCATGGGCTTGCGTCAAGAGGAAGATATCATACAACCCATGGAAAGGATGACATCAAGTGGTGATCGTCATCAAGATTGTCGTGTGCAAGTTCAAGTGGAGCATCACGAAGAGATCAAGTGCTTGAATCTTGCCATCCATTATGGTGTCAATGGACTTGTGAAGATGTGCCGAAGAGTGGCTCACCCATAGTGGACTATGGGGGAGCAATCATCTAGTCTTCATCGAGCCAACGCAATCAAGAAAGGTGGTCCATCTTGAGGGAGTCAAGATCGTCACCATCTAGCTCAAGTGGACCATGTGCAAGGCAAAGGTTTGCCCTTGATAGGTTTTCTATTTTACCGGTCTCATGGTAGTTGTGGGAGACCGGGTTATAGGATCGATTGCCGTACTATCAAGGGGGGCTCTCGATGAGTTGCTTGATCGTATCGTTCGTAGAGAGCTCAAACCATTGCATCCTTGCATCATGTTTCTTGGTTCTTGTTTGATTCTCTTTGTGAGTCTTAGAGCTTATGGTCATCTTGATGACAAGCTTGAGTTCATCGAAAACGGAGTTTGCATGCGTCTTCTATGATGTTTTCGGTGTTGGAGGTTTTACCGGTGTTCTCCGAGGAAGGGTTCTCACCATTTTCTTTTGGGCCTTTTCTCATTTGCTTATTATTGGTATTTCTTTCAAGATTGTGTTAGCCCTTGTCGCTAGCTTTCCAACAAACTTGGTTTCATCGAATTCGGAGTCCGTTTGCAAAAGTTGTGGCAGTTTTGGTGTTCTGAAAAGGCTGCAGCGGTACTACCGCGAATTGGAGCGGATGTAATTTTGTACTACCGCTCCAGAGTGGTACTACCACGGCTCCTAGAGCGGTAGTACCGCTCCGGACCAAAAAAAACTCGTCCCAAGTCCTGCGGAGGTAGGTACGGAAGTATATTTTTTGTACCGCAAGCAGTAGTACCGCGATCCCTAGCGGTAGTACCGTGAGGACGAGCAGTAGTACCGCTCTGTGCGGGTTGTGAGCATAACGGTTGGATTTTTCCCCACCTATAAAAGGGGGTCTTCTTCCCCATTGAACCTTATCCTTTGAGCTCGTGTTCTTCCCCCATTGTTGACCTTCTTCGAGCTTGCTAACTCTCAATCCCTCCATGGATTCTTGCTAGTTTTTGAGGAAAAAGAGAGAGGAGATCTAGATCCACATTTCCACCAATCACTTTCTCCTCTATGTGAGGGGAACCCCTTGGATCTTGATCTTGGAGTTCTTGGTGTTCTCCTTCTTGTTCTTCCTCTCATTTTCCTCCCTAGCATTAGTTGCTTCGGTGGGATTTGAGAGAGAAGGACTTGGGCACTCCGTGTGCCCTTGCCATTGCATTTGGTGCATCGGTTTGAGTTCTCCACGGTGATACGTGGAAGTGAAGTTTGAGAAGCTTATTACTCTTGGGTGCTTGGTGCCCTTGAGCTTGTTCCTCTTGGGTGCTTGGGCGCCCTAGACGGTTGGTGGTGTTCGGAGCTCAATCATTGTGGTGTAAAGCTCCGGGCAAGCGTCGGGGTCTCCAATTAGGTTATGGAGATCGCCCCGAGCATTTTGACGGGTACCGGTGACCGCCCCCAAGGGTTGCCAAAGTGTACGGGTTCGGTGACCGCCCCCAAGGGTTGCCATTTGTACGGGTTCGGTGACCGCCCTCAAGGGTCCCTTAGTGGAATCACGACATCTTGCATTGTGCGAGGGCGTGAGGAGATTACGGTGGCCCTAGTGGCTTCTTGGGGAGCATTGTGCCTCCACACTGCTCCAAACGGAGATTAGCATCCGCAAGGGTGTGAACTTCGGGATACATCATCGTCTCCGCGTGCAGGACCCCAACTCAATGCCACATCGATCTAGCATGTAACACCCCATATCACTTTGCGGCCTCACGCACGGTATTCCCACGGGTGTCGTCTTACCTTTGCCCGGGACCGTTTGCGTCTTTTGGCACACGTATATGATAGTGTCGCTAGCATCCATATGGTAAGGAGCCCGGGCTAACATGGCTAGTCGTAAACCCAAAGTGGCACACACTTACAGGGACAGGCATCCATGACCCAGCATCGAACGTGTCGGTCATCAGCGAGTGAATCCAGGCTGTAGCACTGGGCTAGCAGGACTCCGGTGAACCGGGCTGTAGCGGGCTAACAGGACTCCGGTATTCATCGTGTGACATTTCCCCGAAGGGACAGACACAGGAACGAAGAAGGACACATGCCGGCCAGCCTAAGTGTCCCGGAGCAGTAGCAAGCTACCATGGCTCAGTGGAAACACTAGGAGACATTTCCCGGTAAGAGAGGCTACTAAGGATAAACAACTAGATAGTCAGATCCCACACATACCAAGCATTTCAACAACATACACACAATATGCTCGATATGTGCAGATATAGCATGGCATCACAACATGACTCTACAACTCAAGTAATTATTCAATAGGCTCCGAGGAGCGAGATCTTACAAACAGGGGTCTCACGACCCAACATTCAGAGCATACAAGTCAAAGCACAAGCGGAAGCTATCATGTCTGAGTACAGACATCTAGAAATGAAAAAGGCTGAGAAGCCTGACTATCTACCAGATCCTGCCGAGGCACAAGATCGTAGCTGAGGTAACAAGCTAAACGTCGAAGTCCACGCGGAACTACTAGTGAGACCGAAGTCTCTCTGCAAAAACATAAAATAGGCAAACGTGAGTACAAATGTACCCAGCAAGACTTACATCAGATCTATCTACATATGCATCATTATCAACAAAGGGGATGGTGGAGTTTGACTGCAGCAAGCCAGCTTTGACTCGGTGGCTATCCTGAACTACGACTGCAAGTAACTCTTTTGAGGTGGCGCACACGAGTCCACATATTCACCATATCAATACACCACTATGGATCCGCTCCCGTCTCCCTACGAGAACGCCATCCATAGCACTCACACTTATCTTGCGTATTTTAGAGTATCCACTTTCACTTGTCTATGAACTGATATAAGGGGTCCACGTTTCCATATCCGAGGAATCCGGCTATTCGAATAGATGATGTTAACCCTGCAGGGGTGTACTTCTTCACACACGCTTTCGCCACTTATCGCCCTGTACATGTCATGTACCTCGGCAACCTTCAAGCGGAAGCCGGGCGAGGGAGTCGGCCACGACCTGACTAACCGAACAAGTCTCTAGTCCAGGTTTATCGCCTATTCGGGTTCCATCCGCAAGGAGATCCGACCGGGGTGTCGCTCACGGCCCCAAACGATGTGTGCAGGGTTCCCAAGCCCACCTCGACGGGTGGACCTACGCTTGGTACACCGTGCCACTGTGCCTAGTCTGTCCCAAGCCCACCTGTACCGGGTGCCACTTGGTAGACTACTAACACTACCTACAAACACCAGAAACTAGTTGCAACTCCTGGACAGAGATCATGTTGATTAATAAGTCGAGAGGGGTCGAGTTACCGGAACCCAATGTGTGGTAGTAACTGGTCATGGATCACAAACACAGAACTCAGTTCCTGCGGATGGCTGCAATGAGACAACCCACCATGTACTCCTACATGGCCTCTCACCGCTACCTTTACCAAATCGTGTTCACACACTTAGCTCACACACAGTAGGACATGTTCACACGCCTCTGATTCATCCCTGACGAATCAGACCTGACTCAACTCTAAGCAGTAGCAGGCATGACAAACAAGCATGAATGAGTAGGCACATCAGGGCTCAAACAACTCCTACTCATGCTAGTGGGTTTCATCTATTTACTGTGGCAATGACAGGTCATGCAAAGGATAAGGGTTCAGCTACCGCAGCAAGTATCAAATATGTCGTTGTTGTCCTAATGCAGTAAAAGAGAGCAGGAGCAAGAGAGTGGGATTTCATCGGAATGAACAAGGGGGTTTTGCTTGCCTGGCACTTCTGAAGATAGCATTGAGTCTTCATCAGTGTCAACGATCACATCGTCGGTACCGCGTCTATCGAGAGGGGACAAATACCGGCAACACAGAAAGGAACACAATCAATGCAATGCACAATATGATGCATGCTCATGACATGGCAATATGAATGTGTTTTGGGCTAATGCACCTAAAACCAGATTAAATGAAGTTGGTTTGAATCCAAGATTCAAATTCAAACTCCATATGTGGTTATTTAAATGTCATTCACTTCCTTTGCCCTAAACAGTAGTGATAAGTTGTTCTAACATGCATGAAAATGGTACAGATGGATTCCTTGAATTTTTCTGATAATTTTTCATATATGAATTATTTAATTTGGAGTTACGGTTGAATTTCTATGATTTATTGAAGTTTTAGCTATTTTCTGGAATTTCCTGATTATTTTTAAATCCAGAAAATACTTATTGCATCAGCCCCACGTCACAGTGACGTCAGCAGGTCAACTGGGCGCCCCAGGTCAAACCTGACGTGTGGGGGCCACACGTCAGTGACACAGGAGCTAATCCCGGTCAAACCCAGCGCTAACTGGGGTTTGACCAGGGGTGGGGCCCACAGTCAGTGGCTTAGGGGGTTGGTTAGTGCGTCATTAGTGGCTAATGACAGCGCCACATCACTGGCCACCGGAGTTCGGCCGGCGGCGACCCGAAACGCGGCGGAAGTTCACCGGGGTTGCGCTACGGGCGGCGGCTGGACGCGCGAAGGGCACCAGAAGGTAGCCCGTGCCCGTGCGCATCTAGGGGGGCCAACGGGAGGTGCGGGGGTGGCCGGGGTTCGCCGGAGTGGAGCCCGAGGCGGCGGCCGGAGCTCGGGCCAGCGCGACGCGGTGGCTGCAGCGCGTTAGCCGGAGAGCAGAGGAGCGCGTCGGGACCCTGGGAACCTGGAGAGCACGCGGGAGCTACTGGAGCGAGCGGAAGAGCTCCGGGGCGCGAGGTTCGCCGGCCATGGCGATGGCCGGAGCTCGGTGCTTGCGGGGACGGCAGCTACGGCACGAGAACGAGCAGGGGGTCAGAGGGGAAACGGAGTGGAGCTCACAGGGGTTGCGACGGTGGCCTCGGGGAGCTCGGGGAGGCACCGGAGCCGACGAATTTGACGAAGATGGCCGGCGGTCCCGAGGTTGAAGAAGACATCGAGGGCGGTGTTGCGGCACGTCTGGGGCCTCGTGGCTCGTTGAGGAGGTAGAGGGAGGACCGGCGGAGCTTCCTGGGGCGTCGGTGAGCCGTGGGGTGGCCGGTAGCCACGGTGGCTCTCGTCGGTGGCGGCGGCTCCGTTCGGGGAGGGGAACAGAGGAGGGGGGAGAGTGTTCGGGGAAGAGAGAGGGAGCAGCGAGGGAGGAAGAGGGGCGAGGGGACACGAGGCGTGAGGGGGAGGCTCGGGAACGCCTCGGTGGAAGCAGGAGGTGGCCGAGGCGGCATCGGCGCTCGCCACCGAGCTGCTTCGGTGCGAGGGGAGGAAGATGACAAGGGGGAGGAGGTGGGCTGGGCCGGCCAGGTGGGGGAGCTGGGCCGACTCTGGTGGGCTGCACGGGTAAGGCCAGGTACTTCCTTCTCTCTCTCTCTTATTTCTATTCTGTTTTATATTTTTCTTTTGTTTTTGTTTTATTTAATTCTTTTGCCACTGTTTTGAATTAAAAATAATAATTCAAACAATGCCAAAGCTCCTCTGAATATTTTATATTGCTAGATGGACTTTTCCAAAAGCTTATAAAATATTTCAGGGGGTATTTGAAATTATATTCTAATTATATGAATATAATTCAAATTCAAATAGCTAATGAATTAAATCCAAAGTCCCAAAAATAAATCCTTAAAAATGTTCAATATTTTGGTTGGGACCAGAACCCTTACCAAAAATTATCAAACATTTAAAAAGGCATTTTTTGGAGCAATGAATGAGATTTCTAGGGTTTTTGCCCCTCTTTTATTTAAGTTTTTGAGGCTTCCAAAATTCCTCAGTTCAGGTTTCGAAAATATAGACATGAAGCACACATGAAGCTAGCCTAGAGCACTACCAGCAGCTAGGGATGTGACACCGCGTGCCTCGGTTATCTCTTACCCGAGCCCTTTACTTATGCACTTTACTTTGTGATAGCCTTATTGTTTGTTGTCATATATCTTGCTGTCACTTAGTTGTTTATCTTGCTTAGCATAAGTTGTTGGTGCACATAGGTGAGCCTAGTTGTTGTAGGTTTTGTGCTTGTCAAATTAACTGCTAGGTTTATTCCGCATTTGTTCAAGCCTTAACCGTAATTATTTTAAAGCGCCTATTCACCCCCCCCCTCTAGGCGACATCCACGATCTTTCAATTGGTATCAGAACCTTGTCTCTCTTTGTTGGGCTTAACCGCCTAGAGAGTAAAGATGTCGACTAGAGGATTAGGATTCTCTGACACTCTTAGTTTCGATGGCACAAATTTTGATGTTTGGGTAATTCGCATGCTTAATCTCTTTAGGGTCATAGACCCAAATTTAGAGCGAATTGTAGATATGGGTTTTTCTCCTCCAAAGGATCCCCAAAGATTATCTTTAGAGGATGAGAAAAACTCTTATCTCAATGCTCAAGCTTCTAATGTGGTTTTCGATGCTTTGAGCAATGTAGTTATATTTCAACTCATGCCGTTCCGGGATGCTCATGAGTTGTGGACAAAGCTTCAAGATAAATATGGTGTGTCCAAGTTTTGTAAGGATGATTGTTCTCCCTCCACCTCCGGCCGCGTTGTCTTCTCAACTTCTTCTACTTCACCGACAAGTGGTTTGCCACATGGTAATGACATGGTGAGTAGTGGTGTCCATTGCAATGATGATAGTGGGCTTATTGTTGATAATCCTTCATCACTTTCTTATTGCAATGATTCATCTTTGGACTTTAACACTTCTAGCACTCCAAATGTTTCACATGCTTGTGTTGATAGTCCTTGCATATCATGTAGAAATTGCTTGACTAAATCTCATGATGATATGCTTGCTATGTCTTGTTGCCATGATAAAAATGCATCTATTTCCTCGAATTGTTGTGCTAACAATGTAGAGGAAACCGAACACTCCATGGAACAAGATGTGGTGTTTAATGGTGCCTCAAGGGATCCTACATCATCATCTATTGCTTTTTGCCTAATGGCTAAGGCGTCAAAGGTATCTCCTACTTTGTACCCCAATATGTCTCTTGATGATGATGTTGATGCTAATGATGATGAGGATAATGATGAAAAGAATGATAATGTTGCCTCCTTAAGAACTAAGGGGGAAATGATTTTTAAAGCTCTTCATAAAAATAAAATTGCTCGTTCCAACTTCATGGAAATAATGTCAATTGCCATTGATTGCAAGAAATACATTGAGGAGTTGGAATCTCATCTAGAGGAGCATGAGGCCACCATTGAGAAAATGGAAGCTCATGGGCGTGATTATGCAAATGAGATCGCGGAGCTATCTCAAGCTCTTGAACATGAACAAACCACCTCCGAATCTCTTGAGGAGACTTTTGCTCTAGAATTATCTAGAGTGAGGGAATCTCATGATAGAGCTCTTGAGGTGGCCAATGATTTCAAAACTAAAAATGCTAAGCTTGAGGTTTCTCATGCTAGACTCCTTGAGGATTTTGAGCACCTCGAAAATGGCTCAAGGGTCATCAAGGGTGAGCTCATCAAACTCACCGAGTCTCATGCCCAACTTGAAGCTTCTTATTTAAAAGAGCTTGCCAAGTTGTCCTCTCCTATTGTTGTAAATGCTGATGCTTGTGCTACTAACTCTATTACTTGTGAAGCATCCATTTTGAAGGAGAATGTTGAGCTACGGGCTCAACTTGAGGTGCTATCTAGCAATTATGGGAAATTGGAAGAAAGTCATGAAAAGCTCTGAAGCTCTCATGATGATCTTCTAGTATCCCATAGTGTGCTAAAGATAGCTCATGAGGCCATGATTGCTAAGGTAACATCTAGTGAGCCTCATGTGGATACTAGCACTACTTCTAATCAAAATAGTATATTGCCATGTGCTAGTCCTTGTAATTCATCTATTCACAATGTTGGTACATCTTGTGATGAATTGCTTTCCTTGCCTTGTTGCTCTAACGATGAAGCTTATACTTCCTCTAGTACTTGTGTTGAGACTAACCATGTAGAGGAAATCAAAGAGCTCAAGGCCCAAGTCACTTCTTTGAAGAAAGACTTGGAAAAGAGTCATCAAGGAAAATCCACACTCAACAATATCTTGAGTGTGCAAAAATCCCCCAATGACAAAGGTGGACTTGGATTCAACTCCAACAAGAAGAAGAAGTCCAAGATCAACGAGAAGAAGGGCCAAAAACAAGTCAAGAATTCGGCAAAGATTATTTGCTTCAAGTGCAAAATCGAAGGGCATCATGTTAGATCTTGCCCATTGAAGAAGAAGGCCATTAGTGTCAAGCAACAAGGGAAGCGGCTACAAGTGCATTCTCATGCTCAACCTCAAGTTGAAGAAAGGCCTCTTCCCAAGAAGACTCGAGCTAATGCTTCTCAAGTTGAGAAATCAAGTGAGAAGAAAGTGAAGAGTAGACATTGCTATCTATGTCGTGAGAAAGGTCACCTTGCTTCTTCATGCACTAGTGGTAACTTATCCAACCCAATTGTTATTGATGATGTCTATTCTCTTGGGAAGGATAAGGTTGGCAATGTGTTTGCCAAGTTTGTTGGTATTCAAAGTGGTTTGAAGCAAAGAACCATTTGGGTAGCCAAGCCTATTGTGACTAACCTCTTAGGACCCAACTTGGTTGGGGACCAACTAGCTCAAACTTGATCAA
This sequence comes from Triticum dicoccoides, assembly GCF_002162155.2. NCBI lineage: Eukaryota > Viridiplantae > Streptophyta > Magnoliopsida > Poales > Poaceae > Triticum > Triticum dicoccoides. Next base: position 201,390,111 of record NC_041385.1, read on the forward strand.
TAGGTGTTGTTGGAGGGCATTGGAGACTTGGCTACATTATGAAGAATTAAGGGGACTTCATCACTCTTATTGTCTCAAGCCAAGTCTACTGAATCGTCAAGTTTATAACTTATATCCAATGCGCTTCCGTGCGGTAACTTGTACTTAAATTGTTTACATTGAAAGTTACTTGCCCCTTTGCATGTTTTGGTTTTGTTCCTTGCATGTGTTTGTATATGATGTGTCTCCAAATTGCCTTTGTGTATGTTGGTTTGCACATCATGTACTTGTGTGTCGTTCGTTGAGCCTTAGTGCATCTTGTTTATTTCTCAGTTGGCTCTTGTGAGAGATTAATGGAATATCCATTATGGGGGAGTGGTGTGCTTTGTGCACCTCACAATCCTATAAATGTGTGCACATGAGTAATACCATCTAGTATTGATATTTCGATATTATCTAGTTGCTAGGTGGTATATCTCTCATGAGAAATTCAAATTCTAAAAATTCCATTGATTATCTTGTGTTGGATCCTCTTATTGCCTCTTGTTAAGTTTTCTTCATTGGTATCACATTATGGGGGAGTAATATGCTATGTATATTACTAGCCTAGAAAATGTGTACATTTGAGATGTTGTCACCTAGTGTTGATATTGTAGATTATCTTGTTCCTAGGTGGCATGTTAGCTCTACAAGTTGCAATTTGCTTGTGTGTGGTGTGAAGATGATGTTGGATATCCTTTATATCTATCACCGGGAATTCTTTCCATCTACTTCTTGTCTTTTGACAATTGGTAGTCATTTATGTGTGGTAGAATTTAATTGATCATCTTTACATTGGCTTTTGTTTTTATTTGCCTTTTCTCTAGCCAAGGTTTGTGTCAACTCCCGTTGTCTTCCATACCACTTGTGGATCTTGTTAATTTCTTGTTCTTGTCTAGTGTTTTCTAGATATAGTGATAGTAGTGATCCCACCTTGTGCATTTGGTATTCAAAGCAAATTCTCTATAGTGCACAAATCATGGGGGAGCTATCCTATTTTCTTTAGAACACTCTTCTTGTGATCCTTATCAAGTTTGTGTTGGTGGAAGGAAAGTCGTTTTCTTTTGGTACCTTGTGCCATCATGAAACTTTGTTGAGAGCTTGGTTTGTTTGGAACCATCCTCTCATTGGGAGTTTGACATCTTTTATTTTAGTGTATATCGATGGATATCTCATTCCTTGATGTATCTTTAATGATATCTTCCAAGTGATGATTTCTCCATTTGGTATCCTTTTCGCTTGGCATTTCTTTGTCTTTTCGTTTCGGTTCTTGAAAGTTTTGAGCATGCATGTTTACTTCATGTATTTTATTTGGCATTCTTTCTTTCTTTGACCCAATATATAGGGGAAACTCCACCAAGTCTCAAATTGGATGAGATGTGCATGATATTTATTTTCATATCTATATGCACATATTTATGTGTAGTTTGTCCTATGTATTGGTGTTTCTAATTATGTGGTCCCAATGATTTTGGGTACCGTTTAGTTTGTGTTGTTCTTCTAGGAACATTTGGAGATACATTGGATGCTCGGCTCACTCACAAGGAAGGTATTGTCACCATGTGCATATTGGAGTCAAGCTAGGATGATCAATGAACTACTATCTACCTTCAATTGGTATCTACTACATCCTTCCAATGATATCTCAGTAACAAGTATCTATTCATGCTTTCCTCTCTTGCTTTCAACCTTGTGTAGGTTGCATCTTGGCATGATATTCATTTCATATCTTGTGATACTTGTTTCCTTTCTCAAAGCATCCCAACGATGATCTCTTGTTGCTATTTGTGATGTCTTTGATGGATGTGTGATTGGAATTCATTTATATACAATAAGACCATATCTAGCCAAGTGCTATGCTTTCAAGCAAATATCTTATTGGTATATTTATGACTTCCTTGTGGATATCTTGTTCCTTCATGTTGTAACTATTTCGGGTGTACATCCTTCTTTGTAGATATATATATATCATCAAGATTTTGTCTACATAGAACCTTATACACTTGAGAGAAATTACATCTCTAGTTAATATCCTTTCTTTCACGTCCACCTTGTCTTTATTATGTTATGTATTTGGTGGCTCCGTGAAAGCTTTTGCCTTGAGTGCATGTCCTCTATCGTTGCATCTTGTTGCACTCTTGTGTGGTGAAGATTATTTTCCTCTTGCTTATCTTTACGAGGCTTGCCATCTAATTGGTATCCCTCGTCTTAATGAGGCTTTCTCTTCTATCTTCACCATGGGTTGTCACAAGCATAAGTTATTTATATGCTTATTAGTAAGCTTGTGAACCCATTTGCTAGTTGTGTGTGGGAATGATAGGCCTCGCACCATGTGCCTCATTCTTTCAAGACTATTATGATGCTTAATGCTCATCCTAATTTTAGTCTTCTCAAGTGCTTCGCCATGACTCACACACATCTTTTTGGTTGAGCCTATTCTTAAGTTGCCTCCCTTACGTGTTGCTCAACCATGTGCTTGTTGCAAGCGCTAGGCTTTGTTTCCTATATGCTCACTTGCACTGGCTGTGAGTTTCTATTGATTTTGGGGGAGCTATGATCCTATTTTGTGCACTTTGTATTCTAATACAAAAATTCTTATGTGTGCACAAATCATGGGGAGCTTCTCTAGTTTCTTTAGAACACTCCTTTGCTCATATCATAATATCCTTCATTCATGTGGCCCATAGGATCTTTGGTCTAGTTGGTTCAATTGATATCCTTTGATTGCTTGCTTCAATTGGTATCTTTTGATTGCTCGATTTCTTGTTTCTCTCTTTGTTATGTCTTTGTGGCATATCATTCTTTTGCAATCTTTGGGCCTCAATATAGTTTGTGTTCCTCCAAGTATTTACTGTTGGATATGTGTATTGCATTCCACTCTCTTGTGAAGAAATACACAATTTATGGAGGACCACAATTTATATTGGTCTTCTTAGCTTTTCGCCCATTTTGGCAATCGATGCCAATGGGGGAGAAGTTTCAGAGAGTTTTGTGGAGAAGTTTAGAGAGTTATCTCCTCTTGCTTTGGTTTTGTTCCTTATCATTTGCATCTCATACGCATGCACTATTGGTTGTTGCATTGCATAGCGAAGCATAATTCCTTATTTAAACTCTCTTGAAAGTGATTGTCATCAATTACCAAAATGGGGGAGATTGAAAGAACATGCGGTGCCCCCATGTTTGGTTTTGGTAATTGATGACAATCTCTATGGACTAATGGTTGTCTTGAGTTATATTTGAAGGATTTGTCCATAGGCTTTTCTTGAAGTCCATGTGTTGGTTTCAAGGAGTTTATGAGTTGACCAAGGTGCTATTAAGGAATTATCCAAAGATTGGTCATGTGAGTGTCGAGCTTATTGCAAGCATGTCTTGAAGAAGAAGATTGTGTGATCATTCATGTTTAACTTCAAGACATCATCCAAATGAAGAGAGTTGGAAATATTCAAGGTTGATCAAGACTAAGTCAAGAGTGAATCAAGTTGATCAAGACTAAGTCAAGAGTGAATCAAGTTGATCAACTCACAAAGCATAGAAGATGTACCTAGAGGGATCAAGTGACCCCATGGTATGGTAAGCTTTGTCCATTGCACTTTGTATACTAACCCATGGTCTATGTGGGAGTTCTATGTGGGGTTAGGTACGTGTCCATGGGCTTGCGTCAAGAGGAAGATATCATACAACCCATGGAAAGGATGACATCAAGTGGTGATCGTCATCAAGATTGCCGTGTGCAAGTTCAAGTGGAGCATCACGAAGAGATCAAGTGCTTGAATCTTGCCATCCATTATGGTGTCAATGGACTTGTGAAGATGTGCCGAAGAGTGGCTCACCCATAGTGGACTATGGGGGAGCAATCATCTAGTCTTCATCGAGCCAACGCAATCAAGAAAGGTGGTCCATCTTGAGGGAGTCAAGATCGTCACCATCTAGCTCAAGTGGACCATGTGCAAGGCAAAGGTTTGCCCTTGATAGGTTTTCTATTTTACCGGTCTCATGGTAGTTGTGGGAGACCGGGTTATAGGATCGATTGCCGTACTATCAAGGGGGGCTCTCGATGAGTTGCTTGATCGTATCGTTCGTAGAGAGCTCAAACCATTGCATCCTTGCATCATGTTTCTTGGTTCTTGTTTGATTCTCTTTGTGAGTCTTAGAGCTTATGGTCATCTTGATGACAAGCTTGAGTTCATCGAAAACGGAGTTTGCATGCGTCTTCTATGATGTTTTCGGTGTTGGAGGTTTTACCGGTCTTCTCCGAGGAAGGGTTCTCACCATTTTCTTTTGGGCCTTTTCTCATTTGCTTATTATTGGTATTTCTTTCAAGATTGTGTTAGCCCTTGTCGCTAGCTTTCCAACAAACTTGGTTTCATCGAATTCGGAGTCCGTTTGCAAAAGTTGTGGCAGTTTTGGTGTTCTAAAAAGGCTGCAGCGGTACTACCGCGAATTGGAGCGGATGTAATTTTGTACTACCGCTCCAGAGTGGAACAACCGCGGCTCCTAGAGCGGTAGTACCGCTCCAGACCAAAAAAAACTCGTCACAAGTCCTGCGGAGGTAGGTACGGAAGTATATTTTTTGTACCGCAAGCAGTAGTACCGCGATCCCTAGCGGTAGTACCGTGAGGACGAGCGGTAGTACCGCTCTGTGCGGGTTGTGAGCATAACGGTTGGATTTTTCCCCATCTATAAAAGGGGGTCTTCTTCCCCATTGAACCTTATCCTTTGAGCTTGTGTTCTTCCCCCATTGTTGACCTTCTTCGAGCTTGCTAACTCTCAATCCCTCCATGGATTCTTGCTAGTTTTTGAGGAAAAAGAGAGAGGAGATCTAGATCCACATTTCCACCAATCACTTTCTCCTCTATGTGAGGGGAACCCCTTGGATCTTGATCTTGGAGTTCTTGGTGTTCTCCTTCTTGTTCTTCCTCTCATTTTCCTCCCTAGCATTAGTTGCTTCGGTGGGATTTGAGAGAGAAGGACTTGGGCACTCCGTGTGCCCTTGCCATTGCATTTGGTGCATCGGTTTGAGTTCTCCACGGTGATACGTGGAAGTGAAGTTTGAGAAGCTTATTACTCTTGGGTGCTTGGTGCCCTTGAGCTTGTTCCTCTTGGGTGCTTGGGCGCCCTAGACGGTTGGTGGTGTTCGGAGCTCAATCATTGTGGTGTAAAGCTCCGGGCAAGCGTCGGGGTCTCCAATTAGGTTGTGGAGATCGCCCCGAGCATTTTGACGGGTACCGGTGACCGCCCCCAAGGGTTGCCAAAGTGTACGGGTTCGGTGACCGCCCCCAAGGGTTGCCATTTGTACGGGTTCGGTGACCGCCCTCAAGGGTCCCTTAGTGGAATCACGACATCTTGCATTGTGTGAGGGCGTGAGGAGATTACGGTGGCCCTAGTGGCTTCTTGGGGAGCATTGTGCCTCCACACTGCTCCAAACGGAGATTAGCATCCGCAAGGGTGTGAACTTCGGGATACATCATCGTCTCCGCGTGCCTCGGTTATCTCTTACCCGAGCCCTTTACTTATGCACTTTACTTTGTGATAGCCTTATTGTTTGTTGTCATATATCTTGTTGTCACTTAGTTGTTTATCTTGCTTAGCATAAGTTGTTGGTGCACATAGGTGAGCCTAGTTGTTGTAGGTTTTGTTCTTGTCAAATTAACCGCTAGGTTTATTCCGCATTTGTTCAAGCCTTAACCGTAATTATTTTAAAGCGCCTATTCACCCCCCCCCCTCTAGGCGACATCCACGATCTTTCAACAGGTACAAACAGGCATGTCAAAAGTGCAAAAGATATCAGCTTCACAGACTTGGTGAAAATACTGAACATGGCAGAAACATCATCAGGAAGCACTGTTTAGGGCAAGGAAACATCATGCTACAGGAACACATCATAGAAACTTAAGGCATGGCATTAACAGAATTATGAAGGCATCTTTGCGAGCTCGATCCACTCATGACAAGTCATTTAATGACAAGATAAGCATAGCATCAGCAAGAAGACATGTTTATGAAACTAAACATGGCAAGAACAAGTTCATAGCATGCAAGGATCAACTACAACAACCTTAGCAAAATTGAAGAACATGTAAACAATCTACCAGGAAACATTTTATAGCAAAAGTAGAGCAAGAAAATGACATGCTAGATTACTCCATAATTGCAAATAGGGGCATGGATTGATAGAGCATAACCATATGTTCAAAACATTCTTACTGAAGTATCTCAAAATAAGCATGGATCTCTCTGTAGCATCAAGTTTACATGACATCAAAATAACTGCAGAAGAGGGACTGAAATCAGCAACATCACGAAGCCTAGTTTGCATGCTTGTTCTAGTCACCACATAGATCACAAAAATACATGGTAAGAACCTCTGTAAATAAGGCATGGCATAGTTCAAATCACATGTAGAGCTCATGCCCATAAGATGCACACATCAAATGCAACAAAAATGACAAAACATCAAGTTATATTAACAAACAGCAGTAAACATCATATAACACTCTTGCGATGATGATTTAGGCATCAAGATGACCTCAAACAGACATGTCACAATGGAAAAAAATGAAGTGCATCTCATGATGAACATTTTGATATATTATATGCATGAAACGGAGCTACGGTCATGGAGTTATGATGCGATGAACATGGCTTAAAAATGTTACACAGACTGGGACTTCAAGGAAATTTTGGACCTCTAGATCTAGGGTTCGTCGGGCGCGGGAACCGAGGCGGGGCCGCGCTCGCCGGAGCCGAGGCGGCAACAGCCGGGGTCGGCCGGAGAGGTCGCCGGAGGGGCGGGCCGGCCAGATCTGGGGCGCTCCTCGCCGGATCCGGGGTCGGGGCCGCGGAGACG